>NW_028133072.1:0-274559 GCF_964374135.1 Grampus griseus
GCCTTCTCCTTTACTCGCCCGCGGCGGGGGCCGCCGGCTCCGCCCCCGCCGGGCCCCGCTGCAGGCCCCACCTCCTCAGGCCCCTCCCACCACGGCGCGCGCCGGCGGGGGCGCTCCCCGCCGGCCCGGCCGGCCAGGCGGCCAGAAGGCGGCCCTGGAAGGCAGCCGCACCCAGACGCTCCCGGGGTGGCTGGCCCGGACCCAGACTCCGCCGCGGGCCCAGTGGCCGTCCTTTCGGCCCGCGAGCCCCTCGACCTGCACCTGGCCGCCCCCACCGGCGCCCAGCCCCGGCGCCGCCACCTGTGTGCCGGTGTGTCCCTCCACAGCTCCCTCCGACAAAAGCCCCGCCCCACCACCACCCCGCCCCTCTGGCGTGTCAACGCGGTTGGGTGCGGGAGCGGGATCGAGGGCAGGGGCCGCTTCCCCGGGCCTGCCGGCCACCAGGGGCGGGGTCCTGAGCTCGGCGGGGGGGGGGGGTGTGTGTGTGGGGGCAAGGGTGGCCTTGCCGGGGCTGAGGGGCCGTGGCGACTCAATGGTGGCTCCCGGTGGCTTCGGGCCGGCTGCTGTCGGGCAGGAGGGCCGGCCCGGGCTGCGGCCGGGCTGCGCCTAGCGCCGCGTGGGCGGGCAGGGCCGATGCCCAAGGGACCGCGGGCCCCGGGCCCTGAAGCCTCCGGGGCCACGTCCCTGTGAGCGACGTGCGGGATCTTGGGCGGGGCGCCAAGCGCCGAAGGGTTTGCTGGGTCACGGCCGCCCTGGGCTGGGAGGTGGTCGCCAAACCCTCCGCCGCCGCCCGATACCCGAGACCTCCGTTCCCCCTGCCTGGGCGGGCGAGGGGGCCCTGCCGGGGCGGGCTGGCCGCCAGGCTGGCGTTAAGGCGCCAGCGCCAGCGAAACTGGGCCTCAAGGGGCCGCCCGCGGCCCCCCGCCCCCGTCTACGGCCATACCACCCTGAACGCGCCCGATCTCGTCTGATCTCGGAAGCTAAGCAGGGTCGGGCCTGGTTAGTACTTGGATGGGAGACCGCCTGGGAATACCGGGTGCTGTAGGCTTTTTGCCTCCCGCTCCGCCCGCCTTCTCCTTTACTCGCCCGCGGCGGGGGCCGCCGGCTCCGCCCCCGCCGGGCCCCGCTGCAGGCCCCACCTCCTCAGGCCCCTCCCACCACGGCGCGCGCCGGCGGGGGCGCTCCCCGCCGGCCCGGCCGGCCAGGCGGCCAGAAGGCGGCCCTGGAAGGCAGCCGCACCCCAGACGCTCCCGGGGTGGCTGGCCCGGACCCAGACTCCGCCGCGGGCCCAGTGGCCGTCCTTTCGGCCCGCGAGCCCCTCGACCTGCACCTGGCCGCCCCCACCGGCGCCCAGCCCCGGCGCCGCCACCTGTGTGCCGGTGTGTCCCTCCACAGCTCCCTCCGACAAAAGCCCCGCCCCACCACCACCCCGCCCCTCTGGCGTGTCAACGCGGTTGGGTGCGGGAGCGGGATCGAGGGCAGGGGCCGCTTCCCCGGGCCTGCCGGCCACCAGGGGCGGGGTCCTGAGCTCGGCGGGGGGGGGGTGTGTGTGTGTGGGGGCAAGGGTGGCCTTGCCGGGGCTGAGGGGCCGTGGCGACTCAATGGTGGCTCCCGGTGGCTTCGGGCCGGCTGCTGTCGGGCAGGAGGGCCGGCCCGGGCTGCGGCCGGGCTGCGCCTAGCGCCGCGTGGGCGGGCAGGGCCGATGCCCAAGGGATCGCGGGCCCCGGGCCCTGAAGCCTCCGGGGCCACGTCCCTGTGAGCGACGTGCGGGATCTTGGGCGGGGCGCCAAGCGCCGAAGGGTTTGCTGGGTCACGGCCGCCCTGGGCTGGGAGGTGGTCGCCAAACCCTCCGCCGCCGCCCGATACCCGAGACCTCCGGTCCCCCTGCCTGGGCGGGCGAGGGGGCCCTGCCGGGGCGGGCTGGCCGCCAGGCTGGCGTTAAGGCGCCAGCGCCAGCGAAACTGGGCCTCAAGGGGCCGCCCGCGGCCCCCCGCCCCCGTCTACGGCCATACCACCCTGAACGCGCCCGATCTCGTCTGATCTCGGAAGCTAAGCAGGGTCGGGCCTGGTTAGTACTTGGATGGGAGACCGCCTGGGAATACCGGGTGCTGTAGGCTTTTTGCCTCCCGCTCCGCCCGCCTTCTCCTTTACTCGCCCGCGGCGGGGGCCGCCGGCTCCGCCCCCGCCGGGCCCCGCTGCAGGCCCCACCTCCTCAGGCCCCTCCCACCACGGCGCGCGCCGGCGGGGGCGCTCCCCGCCGGCCCGGCCGGCCAGGCGGCCAGAAGGCGGCCCTGGAAGGCAGCCGCACCCCAGACGCTCCCGGGGTGGCTGGCCCGGACCCAGACTCCGCCGCGGGCCCAGTGGCCGTCCTTTCGGCCCGCGAGCCCCTCGACCTGCACCTGGCCGCCCCCACCGGCGCCCAGCCCCGGCGCCGCCACCTGTGTGCCGGTGTGTCCCTCCACAGCTCCCTCCGACAAAAGCCCCGCCCCACCACCACCCCGCCCCTCTGGCGTGTCAACGCGGTTGGGTGCGGGAGCGGGATCGAGGGCAGGGGCCGCTTCCCCGGGCCTGCCGGCCACCAGGGGCGGGGTCCTGAGCTCGGCGGGGGGGGGGGGTGTGGGGGCAAGGGTGGCCTTGCCGGGGCTGAGGGGCCGTGGCGACTCAATGGTGCCTCCCGGTGGCTTCGGGCCGGCTGCTGTCGGGCAGGAGGGCCGGCCCGGGCTGCGGCCGGGCTGCGCCTAGCGCCGCGTGGGCGGGCAGGGCCGATGCCCAAGGGACCGCGGGCCCCGGGCCCTGAAGCCTCCGGGGCCACGTCCCTGTGAGCGACGTGCGGGATCTTGGGCGGGGCGCCAAGCGCCGAAGGGTTTGCTGGGTCACGGCCGCCCTGGGCTGGGAGGTGGTCGCCAAACCCTCCGCCGCCGCCCGATACCCGAGACCTCCGTTCCCCCTGCCTGGGCGGGCGAGGGGGCCCTGCCGGGGCGGGCTGGCCGCCAGGCTGGCGTTAAGGCGCCAGCGCCAGCGAAACTGGGCCTCAAGGGGCCGCCCGCGGCCCCCCGCCCCCGTCTACGGCCATACCACCCTGAACGCGCCCGATCTCGTCTGATCTCGGAAGCTAAGCAGGGTCGGGCCTGGTTAGTACTTGGATGGGAGACCGCCTGGGAATACCGGGTGCTGTAGGCTTTTTGCCTCCCGCTCCGCCCGCCTTCTCCTTTACTCGCCCGCGGCGGGGGCCGCCGGCTCCGCCCCCGCCGGGCCCCGCTGCAGGCCCCACCTCCTCAGGCCCCTCCCACCACGGCGCGCGCCGGCGGGGGCGCTCCCCGCCGGCCCGGCCGGCCAGGCGGCCAGAAGGCGGCCCTGGAAGGCAGCCGCACCCCAGACGCTCCCGGGGTGGCTGGCCCGGACCCAGACTCCGCCGCGGGCCCAGTGGCCGTCCTTTCGGCCCGCGAGCCCCTCGACCTGCACCTGGCCGCCCCCACCGGCGCCCAGCCCCGGCGCCGCCACCTGTGTGCCGGTGTGTCCCTCCACAGCTCCCTCCGACAAAAGCCCCGCCCCACCACCACCCCGCCCCTCTGGCGTGTCAACGCGGTTGGGTGCGGGAGCGGGATCGAGGGCAGGGGCCGCTTCCCCGGGCCTGCCGGCCACCAGGGGCGGGGTCCTGAGCTCGGCGGGGGGGGGGGTGTGTGTGTGGGGGCAAGGGTGGCCTTGCCGGGGCTGAGGGGCCGTGGCGACTCAATGGTGGCTCCCGGTGGCTTCGGGCCGGCTGCTGTCGGGCAGGAGGGCCGGCCCGGGCTGCGGCCGGGCTGCGCCTAGCGCCGCGTGGGCGGGCAGGGCCGATGCCCAAGGGACCGCGGGCCCCGGGCCCTGAAGCCTCCGGGGCCACGTCCCTGTGAGCGACGTGCGGGATCTTGGGCGGGGCGCCAAGCGCCGAAGGGTTTGCTGGGTCACGGCCGCCCTGGGCTGGGAGGTGGTCGCCAAACCCTCCGCCGCCGCCCGATACCCGAGACCTCCGTTCCCCCTGCCTGGGCGGGCGAGGGGGCCCTGCCGGGGCGGGCTGGCCGCCAGGCTGGCGTTAAGGCGCCAGCGCCAGCGAAACTGGGCCTCAAGGGGCCGCCCGCGGCCCCCCGCCCCCGTCTACGGCCATACCACCCTGAACGCGCCCGATCTCGTCTGATCTCGGAAGCTAAGCAGGGTCGGGCCTGGTTAGTACTTGGATGGGAGACCGCCTGGGAATACCGGGTGCTGTAGGCTTTTTGCCTCCCGCTCCGCCCGCCTTCTCCTTTACTCGCCCGCGGCGGGGGCCGCCGGCTCCGCCCCCGCCGGGCCCCGCTGCAGGCCCCACCTCCTCAGGCCCCTCCCACCACGGCGCGCGCCGGCGGGGGCGCTCCCCGCCGGCCCGGCCGGCCAGGCGGCCAGAAGGCGGCCCTGGAAGGCAGCCGCACCCCAGACGCTCCCGGGGTGGCTGGCCCGGACCCAGACTCCGCCGCGGGCCCAGTGGCCGTCCTTTCGGCCCGCGAGCCCCTCGACCTGCACCTGGCCGCCCCCACCGGCGCCCAGCCCCGGCGCCGCCACCTGTGTGCCGGTGTGTCCCTCCACAGCTCCCTCCGACAAAAGCCCCGCCCCACCACCACCCCGCCCCTCTGGCGTGTCAACGCGGTTGGGTGCGGGAGCGGGATCGAGGGCAGGGGCCGCTTCCCCGGGCCTGCCGGCCACCAGGGGCGGGGTCCTGAGCTCGGCGGGGGGGGGGGGGGTGTGTGTGTGGGGGCAAGGGTGGCCTTGCCGGGGCTGAGGGGCCGTGGCGACTCAATGGTGGCTCCCGGTGGCTTCGGGCCGGCTGCTGTCGGGCAGGAGGGCCGGCCCGGGCTGCGGCCGGGCTGCGCCTAGCGCCGCGTGGGCGGGCAGGGCCGATGCCCAAGGGACCGCGGGCCCCGGGCCCTGAAGCCTCCGGGGCCACGTCCCTGTGAGCGACGTGCGGGATCTTGGGCGGGGCGCCAAGCGCCGAAGGGTTTGCTGGGTCACGGCCGCCCTGGGCTGGGAGGTGGTCGCCAAACCCTCCGCCGCCGCCCGATACCCGAGACCTCCGGTCCCCCTGCCTGGGCGGGCGAGGGGGCCCTGCCGGGGCGGGCTGGCCGCCAGGCTGGCGTTAAGGCGCCAGCGCCAGCGAAACTGGGCCTCAAGGGGCCGCCCGCGGCCCCCCGCCCCCGTCTACGGCCATACCACCCTGAACGCGCCCGATCTCGTCTGATCTCGGAAGCTAAGCAGGGTCGGGCCTGGTTAGTACTTGGATGGGAGACCGCCTGGGAATACCGGGTGCTGTAGGCTTTTTGCCTCCCGCTCCGCCCGCCTTCTCCTTTACTCGCCCGCGGCGGGGGCCGCCGGCTCCGCCCCCGCCGGGCCCCGCTGCAGGCCCCACCTCCTCAGGCCCCTCCCACCACGGCGCGCGCCGGCGGGGGCGCTCCCCGCCGGCCCGGCCGGCCAGGCGGCCAGAAGGCGGCCCTGGAAGGCAGCCGCACCCCAGACGCTCCCGGGGTGGCTGGCCCGGACCCAGACTCCGCCGCGGGCCCAGTGGCCGTCCTTTCGGCCCGCGAGCCCCTCGACCTGCACCTGGCCGCCCCCACCGGCGCCCAGCCCCGGCGCCGCCACCTGTGTGCCGGTGTGTCCCTCCACAGCTCCCTCCGACAAAAGCCCCGCCCCACCACCACCCCGCCCCTCTGGCGTGTCAACGCGGTTGGGTGCGGGAGCGGGATCGAGGGCAGGGGCCGCTTCCCCGGGCCTGCCGGCCACCAGGGGCGGGGTCCTGAGCTCGGCGGGGGGGAGGGTGTGTGTGTGGGGGCAAGGGTGGCCTTGCCGGGGCTGAGGGGCCGTGGCGACTCAATGGTGCCTCCCGGTGGCTTCGGGCCGGCTGCTGTCGGGCAGGAGGGCCGGCCCGGGCTGCGGCCGGGCTGCGCCTAGCGCCGCGTGGGCGGGCAGGGCCGATGCCCAAGGGACCGCGGGCCCCGGGCCCTGAAGCCTCCGGGGCCACGTCCCTGTGAGCGACGTGCGGGATCTTGGGCGGGGCGCCAAGCGCCGAAGGGTTTGCTGGGTCACGGCCGCCCTGGGCTGGGAGGTGGTCGCCAAACCCTCCGCCGCCGCCCGATACCCGAGACCTCCGGTCCCCCTGCCTGGGCGGGCGAGGGGGCCCTGCCGGGGCGGGCTGGCCGCCAGGCTGGCGTTAAGGCGCCAGCGCCAGCGAAACTGGGCCTCAAGGGGCCGCCCGCGGCCCCCCGCCCCCGTCTACGGCCATACCACCCTGAACGCGCCCGATCTCGTCTGATCTCGGAAGCTAAGCAGGGTCGGGCCTGGTTAGTACTTGGATGGGAGACCGCCTGGGAATACCGGGTGCTGTAGGCTTTTTGCCTCCCGCTCCGCCCGCCTTCTCCTTTACTCGCCCGCGGCGGGGGCCGCCGGCTCCGCCCCCGCCGGGCCCCGCTGCAGGCCCCACCTCCTCAGGCCCCTCCCACCACGGCGCGCGCCGGCGGGGGCGCTCCCCGCCGGCCCGGCCGGCCAGGCGGCCAGAAGGCGGCCCTGGAAGGCAGCCGCACCCCAGACGCTCCCGGGGTGGCTGGCCCGGACCCAGACTCCGCCGCGGGCCCAGTGGCCGTCCTTTCGGCCCGCGAGCCCCTCGACCTGCACCTGGCCGCCCCCACCGGCGCCCAGCCCCGGCGCCGCCACCTGTGTGCCGGTGTGTCCCTCCACAGCTCCCTCCGACAAAAGCCCCGCCCCACCACCACCCCGCCCCTCTGGCGTGTCAACGCGGTTGGGTGCGGGAGCGGGATCGAGGGCAGCGGCCGCTTCCCCGGGCCTGCCGGCCACCAGGGGCGGGGTCCTGAGCTCGGCGGGGGGGGGGGGGGTGTGTGTGGGGGCAAGGGTGGCCTTGCCGGGGCTGAGGGGCCGTGGCGACTCAATGGTGGCTCCCGGTGGCTTCGGGCCGGCTGCTGTCGGGCAGGAGGGCCGGCCCGGGCTGCGGCCGGGCTGCGCCTAGCGCCGCGTGGGCGGGCAGGGCCGATGCCCAAGGGACCGCGGGCCCCGGGCCCTGAAGCCTCCGGGGCCACGTCCCTGTGAGCGACGTGCGGGATCTTGGGCGGGGCGCCAAGCGCCGAAGGGTTTGCTGGGTCACGGCCGCCCTGGGCTGGGAGGTGGTCGCCAAACCCTCCGCCGCCGCCCGATACCCGAGACCTCCGTTCCCCCTGCCTGGGCGGGCGAGGGGGCCCTGCCGGGGCGGGCTGGCCGCCAGGCTGGCGTTAAGGCGCCAGCGCCAGCGAAACTGGGCCTCAAGGGGCCGCCCGCGGCCCCCCGCCCCCGTCTACGGCCATACCACCCTGAACGCGCCCGATCTCGTCTGATCTCGGAAGCTAAGCAGGGTCGGGCCTGGTTAGTACTTGGATGGGAGACCGCCTGGGAATACCGGGTGCTGTAGGCTTTTTGCCTCCCGCTCCGCCCGCCTTCTCCTTTACTCGCCCGCGGCGGGGGCCGCCGGCTCCGCCCCCGCCGGGCCCCGCTGCAGGCCCCACCTCCTCAGGCCCCTCCCACCACGGCGCGCGCCGGCGGGGGCGCTCCCCGCCGGCCCGGCCGGCCAGGCGGCCAGAAGGCGGCCCTGGAAGGCAGCCGCACCCCAGACGCTCCCGGGGTGGCTGGCCCGGACCCAGACTCCGCCGCGGGCCCAGTGGCCGTCCTTTCGGCCCGCGAGCCCCTCGACCTGCACCTGGCCGCCCCCACCGGCGCCCAGCCCCGGCGCCGCCACCTGTGTGCCGGTGTGTCCCTCCACAGCTCCCTCCGACAAAAGCCCCGCCCCACCACCACCCCGCCCCTCTGGCGTGTCAACGCGGTTGGGTGCGGGAGCGGGATCGAGGGCAGGGGCCGCTTCCCCGGGCCTGCCGGCCACCAGGGGCGGGGTCCTGAGCTCGGCGGGGGGGGGGGTGTGTGTGTGTGGGGGCAAGGGTGGCCTTGCCGGGGCTGAGGGGCCGTGGCGACTCAATGGTGGCTCCCGGTGGCTTCGGGCCGGCTGCTGTCGGGCAGGAGGGCCGGCCCGGGCTGCGGCCGGGCTGCGCCTAGCGCCGCGTGGGCGGGCAGGGCCGATGCCCAAGGGACCGCGGGCCCCGGGCCCTGAAGCCTCCGGGGCCACGTCCCTGTGAGCGACGTGCGGGATCTTGGGCGGGGCGCCAAGCGCCGAAGGGTTTGCTGGGTCACGGCCGCCCTGGGCTGGGAGGTGGTCGCCAAACCCTCCGCCGCCGCCCGATACCCGAGACCTCCGGTCCCCCTGCCTGGGCGGGCGAGGGGGCCCTGCCGGGGCGGGCTGGCCGCCAGGCTGGCGTTAAGGCGCCAGCGCCAGCGAAACTGGGCCTCAAGGGGCCGCCCGCGGCCCCCCGCCCCCGTCTACGGCCATACCACCCTGAACGCGCCCGATCTCGTCTGATCTCGGAAGCTAAGCAGGGTCGGGCCTGGTTAGTACTTGGATGGGAGACCGCCTGGGAATACCGGGTGCTGTAGGCTTTTTGCCTCCCGCTCCGCCCGCCTTCTCCTTTACTCGCCCGCGGCGGGGGCCGCCGGCTCCGCCCCCGCCGGGCCCCGCTGCAGGCCCCACCTCCTCAGGCCCCTCCCACCACGGCGCGCGCCGGCGGGGGCGCTCCCCGCCGGCCCGGCCGGCCAGGCGGCCAGAAGGCGGCCCTGGAAGGCAGCCGCACCCCAGACGCTCCCGGGGTGGCTGGCCCGGACCCAGACTCCGCCGCGGGCCCAGTGGCCGTCCTTTCGGCCCGCGAGCCCCTCGACCTGCACCTGGCCGCCCCCACCGGCGCCCAGCCCCGGCGCCGCCACCTGTGTGCCGGTGTGTCCCTCCACAGCTCCCTCCGACAAAAGCCCCGCCCCACCACCACCCCGCCCCTCTGGCGTGTCAACGCGGTTGGGTGCGGGAGCGGGATCGAGGGCAGGGGCCGCTTCCCCGGGCCTGCCGGCCACCAGGGGCGGGGTCCTGAGCTCGGCGGGGGGGGGGGGGTGTGTGTGTGGGGGCAAGGGTGGCCTTGCCGGGGCTGAGGGGCCGTGGCGACTCAATGGTGGCTCCCGGTGGCTTCGGGCCGGCTGCTGTCGGGCAGGAGGGCCGGCCCGGGCTGCGGCCGGGCTGCGCCTAGCGCCGCGTGGGCGGGCAGGGCCGATGCCCAAGGGACCGCGGGCCCCGGGCCCTGAAGCCTCCGGGGCCACGTCCCTGTGAGCGACGTGCGGGATCTTGGGCGGGGCGCCAAGCGCCGAAGGGTTTGCTGGGTCATGGCCGCCCTGGGCTGGGAGGTGGTCGCCAAACCCTCCGCCGCCGCCCGATACCCGAGACCTCCGGTCCCCCTGCCTGGGCGGGCGAGGGGGCCCTGCCGGGGCGGGCTGGCCGCCAGGCTGGCGTTAAGGCGCCAGCGCCAGCGAAACTGGGCCTCAAGGGGCCGCCCGCGGCCCCCCGCCCCCGTCTACGGCCATACCACCCTGAACGCGCCCGATCTCGTCTGATCTCGGAAGCTAAGCAGGGTCGGGCCTGGTTAGTACTTGGATGGGAGACCGCCTGGGAATACCGGGTGCTGTAGGCTTTTTGCCTCCCGCTCCGCCCGCCTTCTCCTTTACTCGCCCGCGGCGGGGGCCGCCGGCTCCGCCCCCGCCGGGCCCCGCTGCAGGCCCCACCTCCTCAGGCCCCTCCCACCACGGCGCGCGCCGGCGGGGGCGCTCCCCGCCGGCCCGGCCGGCCAGGCGGCCAGAAGGCGGCCCTGGAAGGCAGCCGCACCCCAGACGCTCCCGGGGTGGCTGGCCCGGACCCAGACTCCGCCGCGGGCCCAGTGGCCGTCCTTTCGGCCCGCGAGCCCCTCGACCTGCACCTGGCCGCCCCCACCGGCGCCCAGCCCCGGCGCCGCCACCTGTGTGCCGGTGTGTCCCTCCACAGCTCCCTCCGACAAAAGCCCCGCCCCACCACCACCCCGCCCCTCTGGCGTGTCAACGCGGTTGGGTGCGGGAGCGGGATCGAGGGCAGGGGCCGCTTCCCCGGGCCTGCCGGCCACCAGGGGCGGGGTCCTGAGCTCGGCGGGGGGGGGTGTGTGTGTGTGGGGGCAAGGGTGGCCTTGCCGGGGCTGAGGGGCCGTGGCGACTCAATGGTGGCTCCCGGTGGCTTCGGGCCGGCTGCTGTCGGGCAGGAGGGCCGGCCCGGGCTGCGGCCGGGCTGCGCCTAGCGCCGCGTGGGCGGGCAGGGCCGATGCCCAAGGGATCGCGGGCCCCGGGCCCTGAAGCCTCCGGGGCCACGTCCCTGTGAGCGACGTGCGGGATCTTGGGCGGGGCGCCAAGCGCCGAAGGGTTTGCTGGGTCACGGCCGCCCTGGGCTGGGAGGTGGTCGCCAAACCCTCCGCCGCCGCCCGATACCCGAGACCTCCGGTCCCCCTGCCTGGGCGGGCGAGGGGGCCCTGCCGGGGCGGGCTGGCCGCCAGGCTGGCGTTAAGGCGCCAGCGCCAGCGAAACTGGGCCTCAAGGGGCCGCCCGCGGCCCCCCGCCCCCGTCTACGGCCATACCACCCTGAACGCGCCCGATCTCGTCTGATCTCGGAAGCTAAGCAGGGTCGGGCCTGGTTAGTACTTGGATGGGAGACCGCCTGGGAATACCGGGTGCTGTAGGCTTTTTGCCTCCCGCTCCGCCCGCCTTCTCCTTTACTCGCCCGCGGCGGGGGCCGCCGGCTCCGCCCCCGCCGGGCCCCGCTGCAGGCCCCACCTCCTCAGGCCCCTCCCACCACGGCGCGCGCCGGCGGGGGCGCTCCCCGCCGGCCCGGCCGGCCAGGCGGCCAGAAGGCGGCCCTGGAAGGCAGCCGCACCCCAGACGCTCCCGGGGTGGCTGGCCCGGACCCAGACTCCGCCGCGGGCCCAGTGGCCGTCCTTTCGGCCCGCGAGCCCCTCGACCTGCACCTGGCCGCCCCCACCGGCGCCCAGCCCCGGCGCCGCCACCTGTGTGCCGGTGTGTCCCTCCACAGCTCCCTCCGACAAAAGCCCCGCCCCACCACCACCCCGCCCCTCTGGCGTGTCAACGCGGTTGGGTGCGGGAGCGGGATCGAGGGCAGGGGCCGCTTCCCCGGGCCTGCCGGCCACCAGGGGCGGGGTCCTGAGCTCGGCGGGGGGGGGGGTGTGTGTGTGTGGGGGCAAGGGTGGCCTTGCCGGGGCTGAGGGGCCGTGGCGACTCAATGGTGGCTCCCGGTGGCTTCGGGCCGGCTGCTGTCGGGCAGGAGGGCCGGCCCGGGCTGCGGCCGGGCTGCGCCTAGCGCCGCGTGGGCGGGCAGGGCCGATGCCCAAGGGACCGCGGGCCCCGGGCCCTGAAGCCTCCGGGGCCACGTCCCTGTGAGCGACGTGCGGGATCTTGGGCGGGGCGCCAAGCGCCGAAGGGTTTGCTGGGTCACGGCCGCCCTGGGCTGGGAGGTGGTCGCCAAACCCTCCGCCGCCGCCCGATACCCGAGACCTCCGGTCCCCCTGCCTGGGCGGGCGAGGGGGCCCTGCCGGGGCGGGCTGGCCGCCAGGCTGGCGTTAAGGCGCCAGCGCCAGCGAAACTGGGCCTCAAGGGGCCGCCCGCGGCCCCCCGCCCCCGTCTACGGCCATACCACCCTGAACGCGCCCGATCTCGTCTGATCTCGGAAGCTAAGCAGGGTCGGGCCTGGTTAGTACTTGGATGGGAGACCGCCTGGGAATACCGGGTGCTGTAGGCTTTTTGCCTCCCGCTCCGCCCGCCTTCTCCTTTACTCGCCCGCGGCGGGGGCCGCCGGCTCCGCCCCCGCCGGGCCCCGCTGCAGGCCCCACCTCCTCAGGCCCCTCCCACCACGGCGCGCGCCGGCGGGGGCGCTCCCCGCCGGCCCGGCCGGCCAGGCGGCCAGAAGGCGGCCCTGGAAGGCAGCCGCACCCCAGACGCTCCCGGGGTGGCTGGCCCGGACCCAGACTCCGCCGCGGGCCCAGTGGCCGTCCTTTCGGCCCGCGAGCCCCTCGACCTGCACCTGGCCGCCCCCACCGGCGCCCAGCCCCGGCGCCGCCACCTGTGTGCCGGTGTGTCCCTCCACAGCTCCCTCCGACAAAAGCCCCGCCCCACCACCACCCCGCCCCTCTGGCGTGTCAACGCGGTTGGGTGCGGGAGCGGGATCGAGGGCAGGGGCCGCTTCCCCGGGCCTGCCGGCCACCAGGGGCGGGGTCCTGAGCTCGGCGGGGGGGGGGGGGGTGTGTGTGTGGGGGCAAGGGTGGCCTTGCCGGGGCTGAGGGGCCGTGGCGACTCAATGGTGGCTCCCGGTGGCTTCGGGCCGGCTGCTGTCGGGCAGGAGGGCCGGCCCGGGCTGCGGCCGGGCTGCGCCTAGCGCCGCGTGGGCGGGCAGGGCCGATGCCCAAGGGACCGCGGGCCCCGGGCCCTGAAGCCTCCGGGGCCACGTCCCTGTGAGCGACGTGCGGGATCTTGGGCGGGGCGCCAAGCGCCGAAGGGTTTGCTGGGTCACGGCCGCCCTGGGCTGGGAGGTGGTCGCCAAACCCTCCGCCGCCGCCCGATACCCGAGACCTCCGGTCCCCCTGCCTGGGCGGGCGAGGGGGCCCTGCCGGGGCGGGCTGGCCGCCAGGCTGGCGTTAAGGCGCCAGCGCCAGCGAAACTGGGCCTCAAGGGGCCGCCCGCGGCCCCCCGCCCCCGTCTACGGCCATACCACCCTGAACGCGCCCGATCTCGTCTGATCTCGGAAGCTAAGCAGGGTCGGGCCTGGTTAGTACTTGGATGGGAGACCGCCTGGGAATACCGGGTGCTGTAGGCTTTTTGCCTCCCGCTCCGCCCGCCTTCTCCTTTACTCGCCCGCGGCGGGGGCCGCCGGCTCCGCCCCCGCCGGGCCCCGCTGCAGGCCCCACCTCCTCAGGCCCCTCCCACCACGGCGCGCGCCGGCGGGGGCGCTCCCCGCCGGCCCGGCCGGCCAGGCGGCCAGAAGGCGGCCCTGGAAGGCAGCCGCACCCCAGACGCTCCCGGGGTGGCTGGCCCGGACCCAGACTCCGCCGCGGGCCCAGTGGCCGTCCTTTCGGCCCGCGAGCCCCTCGACCTGCACCTGGCCGCCCCCACCGGCGCCCAGCCCCGGCGCCGCCACCTGTGTGCCGGTGTGTCCCTCCACAGCTCCCTCCGACAAAAGCCCCGCCCCACCACCACCCCGCCCCTCTGGCGTGTCAACGCGGTTGGGTGCGGGAGCGGGATCGAGGGCAGGGGCCGCTTCCCCGGGCCTGCCGGCCACCAGGGGCGGGGTCCTGAGCTCGGCGGGGGGGGGGTGTGTGTGTGTGGGGGCAAGGGTGGCCTTGCCGGGGCTGAGGGGCCGTGGCGACTCAATGGTGGCTCCCGGTGGCTTCGGGCCGGCTGCTGTCGGGCAGGAGGGCCGGCCCGGGCTGCGGCCGGGCTGCGCCTAGCGCCGCGTGGGCGGGCAGGGCCGATGCCCAAGGGATCGCGGGCCCCGGGCCCTGAAGCCTCCGGGGCCACGTCCCTGTGAGCGACGTGCGGGATCTTGGGCGGGGCGCCAAGCGCCGAAGGGTTTGCTGGGTCACGGCCGCCCTGGGCTGGGAGGTGGTCGCCAAACCCTCCGCCGCCGCCCGATACCCGAGACCTCCGGTCCCCCTGCCTGGGCGGGCGAGGGGGCCCTGCCGGGGCGGGCTGGCCGCCAGGCTGGCGTTAAGGCGCCAGCGCCAGCGAAACTGGGCCTCAAGGGGCCGCCCGCGGCCCCCCGCCCCCGTCTACGGCCATACCACCCTGAACGCGCCCGATCTCGTCTGATCTCGGAAGCTAAGCAGGGTCGGGCCTGGTTAGTACTTGGATGGGAGACCGCCTGGGAATACCGGGTGCTGTAGGCTTTTTGCCTCCCGCTCCGCCCGCCTTCTCCTTTACTCGCCCGCGGCGGGGGCCGCCGGCTCCGCCCCCGCCGGGCCCCGCTGCAGGCCCCACCTCCTCAGGCCCCTCCCACCACGGCGCGCGCCGGCGGGGGCGCTCCCCGCCGGCCCGGCCGGCCAGGCGGCCAGAAGGCGGCCCTGGAAGGCAGCCGCACCCCAGACGCTCCCGGGGTGGCTGGCCCGGACCCAGACTCCGCCGCGGGCCCAGTGGCCGTCCTTTCGGCCCGCGAGCCCCTCGACCTGCACCTGGCCGCCCCCACCGGCGCCCAGCCCCGGCGCCGCCACCTGTGTGCCGGTGTGTCCCTCCACAGCTCCCTCCGACAAAAGCCCCGCCCCACCACCACCCCGCCCCTCTGGCGTGTCAACGCGGTTGGGTGCGGGAGCGGGATCGAGGGCAGGGGCCGCTTCCCCGGGCCTGCCGGCCACCAGGGGCGGGGTCCTGAGCTCGGCGGGGGGGGGGGGTGTGGGGGCAAGGGTGGCCTTGCCGGGGCTGAGGGGCCGTGGCGACTCAATGGTGCCTCCCGGTGGCTTCGGGCCGGCTGCTGTCGGGCAGGAGGGCCGGCCCGGGCTGCGGCCGGGCTGCGCCTAGCGCCGCGTGGGCGGGCAGGGCCGATGCCCAAGGGACCGCGGGCCCCGGGCCCTGAAGCCTCCGGGGCCACGTCCCTGTGAGCGACGTGCGGGATCTTGGGCGGGGCGCCAAGCGCCGAAGGGTTTGCTGGGTCACGGCCGCCCTGGGCTGGGAGGTGGTCGCCAAACCCTCCGCCGCCGCCCGATACCCGAGACCTCCGTTCCCCCTGCCTGGGCGGGCGAGGGGGCCCTGCCGGGGCGGGCTGGCCGCCAGGCTGGCGTTAAGGCGCCAGCGCCAGCGAAACTGGGCCTCAAGGGGCCGCCCGCGGCCCCCCGCCCCCGTCTACGGCCATACCACCCTGAACGCGCCCGATCTCGTCTGATCTCGGAAGCTAAGCAGGGTCGGGCCTGGTTAGTACTTGGATGGGAGACCGCCTGGGAATACCGGGTGCTGTAGGCTTTTTGCCTCCCGCTCCGCCCGCCTTCTCCTTTACTCGCCCGCGGCGGGGGCCGCCGGCTCCGCCCCCGCCGGGCCCCGCTGCAGGCCCCACCTCCTCAGGCCCCTCCCACCACGGCGCGCGCCGGCGGGGGCGCTCCCCGCCGGCCCGGCCGGCCAGGCGGCCAGAAGGCGGCCCTGGAAGGCAGCCGCACCCCAGACGCTCCCGGGGTGGCTGGCCCGGACCCAGACTCCGCCGCGGGCCCAGTGGCCGTCCTTTCGGCCCGCGAGCCCCTCGACCTGCACCTGGCCGCCCCCACCGGCGCCCAGCCCCGGCGCCGCCACCTGTGTGCCGGTGTGTCCCTCCACAGCTCCCTCCGACAAAAGCCCCGCCCCACCACCACCCCGCCCCTCTGGCGTGTCAACGCGGTTGGGTGCGGGAGCGGGATCGAGGGCAGGGGCCGCTTCCCCGGGCCTGCCGGCCACCAGGGGCGGGGTCCTGAGCTCGGCGGGGGGGGGGGGTGTGTGTGTGGGGGCAAGGGTGGCCTTGCCGGGGCTGAGGGGCCGTGGCGACTCAATGGTGGCTCCCGGTGGCTTCGGGCCGGCTGCTGTCGGGCAGGAGGGCCGGCCCGGGCTGCGGCCGGGCTGCGCCTAGCGCCGCGTGGGCGGGCAGGGCCGATGCCCAAGGGACCGCGGGCCCCGGGCCCTGAAGCCTCCGGGGCCACGTCCCTGTGAGCGACGTGCGGGATCTTGGGCGGGGCGCCAAGCGCCGAAGGGTTTGCTGGGTCACGGCCGCCCTGGGCTGGGAGGTGGTCGCCAAACCCTCCGCCGCCGCCCGATACCCGAGACCTCCGTTCCCCCTGCCTGGGCGGGCGAGGGGGCCCTGCCGGGGCGGGCTGGCCGCCAGGCTGGCGTTAAGGCGCCAGCGCCAGCGAAACTGGGCCTCAAGGGGCCGCCCGCGGCCCCCCGCCCCCGTCTACGGCCATACCACCCTGAACGCGCCCGATCTCGTCTGATCTCGGAAGCTAAGCAGGGTCGGGCCTGGTTAGTACTTGGATGGGAGACCGCCTGGGAATACCGGGTGCTGTAGGCTTTTTGCCTCCCGCTCCGCCCGCCTTCTCCTTTACTCGCCCGCGGCGGGGGCCGCCGGCTCCGCCCCCGCCGGGCCCCGCTGCAGGCCCCACCTCCTCAGGCCCCTCCCACCACGGCGCGCGCCGGCGGGGGCGCTCCCCGCCGGCCCGGCCGGCCAGGCGGCCAGAAGGCGGCCCTGGAAGGCAGCCGCACCCCAGACGCTCCCGGGGTGGCTGGCCCGGACCCAGACTCCGCCGCGGGCCCAGTGGCCGTCCTTTCGGCCCGCGAGCCCCTCGACCTGCACCTGGCCGCCCCCACCGGCGCCCAGCCCCGGCGCCGCCACCTGTGTGCCGGTGTGTCCCTCCACAGCTCCCTCCGACAAAAGCCCCGCCCCACCACCACCCCGCCCCTCTGGCGTGTCAACGCGGTTGGGTGCGGGAGCGGGATCGAGGGCAGGGGCCGCTTCCCCGGGCCTGCCGGCCACCAGGGGCGGGGTCCTGAGCTCGGCGGGGGGGGGGTGTGTGTGTGTGGGGGCAAGGGTGGCCTTGCCGGGGCTGAGGGGCCGTGGCGACTCAATGGTGGCTCCCGGTGGCTTCGGGCCGGCTGCTGTCGGGCAGGAGGGCCGGCCCGGGCTGCGGCCGGGCTGCGCCTAGCGCCGCGTGGGCGGGCAGGGCCGATGCCCAAGGGACCGCGGGCCCCGGGCCCTGAAGCCTCCGGGGCCACGTCCCTGTGAGCGACGTGCGGGATCTTGGGCGGGGCGCCAAGCGCCGAAGGGTTTGCTGGGTCACGGCCGCCCTGGGCTGGGAGGTGGTCGCCAAACCCTCCGCCGCCGCCCGATACCCGAGACCTCCGGTCCCCCTGCCTGGGCGGGCGAGGGGGCCCTGCCGGGGCGGGCTGGCCGCCAGGCTGGCGTTAAGGCGCCAGCGCCAGCGAAACTGGGCCTCAAGGGGCCGCCCGCGGCCCCCCGCCCCCGTCTACGGCCATACCACCCTGAACGCGCCCGATCTCGTCTGATCTCGGAAGCTAAGCAGGGTCGGGCCTGGTTAGTACTTGGATGGGAGACCGCCTGGGAATACCGGGTGCTGTAGGCTTTTTGCCTCCCGCTCCGCCCGCCTTCTCCTTTACTCGCCCGCGGCGGGGGCCGCCGGCTCCGCCCCCGCCGGGCCCCGCTGCAGGCCCCACCTCCTCAGGCCCCTCCCACCACGGCGCGCGCCGGCGGGGGCGCTCCCCGCCGGCCCGGCCGGCCAGGCGGCCAGAAGGCGGCCCTGGAAGGCAGCCGCACCCCAGACGCTCCCGGGGTGGCTGGCCCGGACCCAGACTCCGCCGCGGGCCCAGTGGCCGTCCTTTCGGCCCGCGAGCCCCTCGACCTGCACCTGGCCGCCCCCACCGGCGCCCAGCCCCGGCGCCGCCACCTGTGTGCCGGTGTGTCCCTCCACAGCTCCCTCCGACAAAAGCCCCGCCCCACCACCACCCCGCCCCTCTGGCGTGTCAACGCGGTTGGGTGCGGGAGCGGGATCGAGGGCAGGGGCCGCTTCCCCGGGCCTGCCGGCCACCAGGGGCGGGGTCCTGAGCTCGGCGGGGGGGAGGGTGTGTGTGTGGGGGCAAGGGTGGCCTTGCCGGGGCTGAGGGGCCGTGGCGACTCAATGGTGCCTCCCGGTGGCTTCGGGCCGGCTGCTGTCGGGCAGGAGGGCCGGCCCGGGCTGCGGCCGGGCTGCGCCTAGCGCCGCGTGGGCGGGCAGGGCCGATGCCCAAGGGACCGCGGGCCCCGGGCCCTGAAGCCTCCGGGGCCACGTCCCTGTGAGCGACGTGCGGGATCTTGGGCGGGGCGCCAAGCGCCGAAGGGTTTGCTGGGTCACGGCCGCCCTGGGCTGGGAGGTGGTCGCCAAACCCTCCGCCGCCGCCCGATACCCGAGACCTCCGGTCCCCCTGCCTGGGCGGGCGAGGGGGCCCTGCCGGGGCGGGCTGGCCGCCAGGCTGGCGTTAAGGCGCCAGCGCCAGCGAAACTGGGCCTCAAGGGGCCGCCCGCGGCCCCCCGCCCCCGTCTACGGCCATACCACCCTGAACGCGCCCGATCTCGTCTGATCTCGGAAGCTAAGCAGGGTCGGGCCTGGTTAGTACTTGGATGGGAGACCGCCTGGGAATACCGGGTGCTGTAGGCTTTTTGCCTCCCGCTCCGCCCGCCTTCTCCTTTACTCGCCCGCGGCGGGGGCCGCCGGCTCCGCCCCCGCCGGGCCCCGCTGCAGGCCCCACCTCCTCAGGCCCCTCCCACCACGGCGCGCGCCGGCGGGGGCGCTCCCCGCCGGCCCGGCCGGCCAGGCGGCCAGAAGGCGGCCCTGGAAGGCAGCCGCACCCCAGACGCTCCCGGGGTGGCTGGCCCGGACCCAGACTCCGCCGCGGGCCCAGTGGCCGTCCTTTCGGCCCGCGAGCCCCTCGACCTGCACCTGGCCGCCCCCACCGGCGCCCAGCCCCGGCGCCGCCACCTGTGTGCCGGTGTGTCCCTCCACAGCTCCCTCCGACAAAAGCCCCGCCCCACCACCACCCCGCCCCTCTGGCGTGTCAACGCGGTTGGGTGCGGGAGCGGGATCGAGGGCAGGGGCCGCTTCCCCGGGCCTGCCGGCCACCAGGGGCGGGGTCCTGAGCTCGGCGGGGGGGGGGGGTGTGTGTGTGTGGGGGCAAGGGTGGCCTTGCCGGGGCTGAGGGGCCGTGGCGACTCAATGGTGGCTCCCGGTGGCTTCGGGCCGGCTGCTGTCGGGCAGGAGGGCCGGCCCGGGCTGCGGCCGGGCTGCGCCTAGCGCCGCGTGGGCGGGCAGGGCCGATGCCCAAGGGACCGCGGGCCCCGGGCCCTGAAGCCTCCGGGGCCACGTCCCTGTGAGCGACGTGCGGGATCTTGGGCGGGGCGCCAAGCGCCGAAGGGTTTGCTGGGTCACGGCCGCCCTGGGCTGGGAGGTGGTCGCCAAACCCTCCGCCGCCGCCCGATACCCGAGACCTCCGGTCCCCCTGCCTGGGCGGGCGAGGGGGCCCTGCCGGGGCGGGCTGGCCGCCAGGCTGGCGTTAAGGCGCCAGCGCCAGCGAAACTGGGCCTCAAGGGGCCGCCCGCGGCCCCCCGCCCCCGTCTACGGCCATACCACCCTGAACGCGCCCGATCTCGTCTGATCTCGGAAGCTAAGCAGGGTCGGGCCTGGTTAGTACTTGGATGGGAGACCGCCTGGGAATACCGGGTGCTGTAGGCTTTTTGCCTCCCGCTCCGCCCGCCTTCTCCTTTACTCGCCCGCGGCGGGGGCCGCCGGCTCCGCCCCCGCCGGGCCCCGCTGCAGGCCCCACCTCCTCAGGCCCCTCCCACCACGGCGCGCGCCGGCGGGGGCGCTCCCCGCCGGCCCGGCCGGCCAGGCGGCCAGAAGGCGGCCCTGGAAGGCAGCCGCACCCCAGACGCTCCCGGGGTGGCTGGCCCGGACCCAGACTCCGCCGCGGGCCCAGTGGCCGTCCTTTCGGCCCGCGAGCCCCTCGACCTGCACCTGGCCGCCCCCACCGGCGCCCAGCCCCGGCGCCGCCACCTGTGTGCCGGTGTGTCCCTCCACAGCTCCCTCCGACAAAAGCCCCGCCCCACCACCACCCCGCCCCTCTGGCGTGTCAACGCGGTTGGGTGCGGGAGCGGGATCGAGGGCAGGGGCCGCTTCCCCGGGCCTGCCGGCCACCAGGGGCGGGGTCCTGAGCTCGGCGGGGGGGGGGGGGTGTGTGTGTGGGGGCAAGGGTGGCCTTGCCGGGGCTGAGGGGCCGTGGCGACTCAATGGTGGCTCCCGGTGGCTTCGGGCCGGCTGCTGTCGGGCAGGAGGGCCGGCCCGGGCTGCGGCCGGGCTGCGCCTAGCGCCGCGTGGGCGGGCAGGGCCGATGCCCAAGGGACCGCGGGCCCCGGGCCCTGAAGCCTCCGGGGCCACGTCCCTGTGAGCGACGTGCGGGATCTTGGGCGGGGCGCCAAGCGCCGAAGGGTTTGCTGGGTCACGGCCGCCCTGGGCTGGGAGGTGGTCGCCAAACCCTCCGCCGCCGCCCGATACCCGAGACCTCCGGTCCCCCTGCCTGGGCGGGCGAGGGGGCCCTGCCGGGGCGGGCTGGCCGCCAGGCTGGCGTTAAGGCGCCAGCGCCAGCGAAACTGGGCCTCAAGGGGCCGCCCGCGGCCCCCCGCCCCCGTCTACGGCCATACCACCCTGAACGCGCCCGATCTCGTCTGATCTCGGAAGCTAAGCAGGGTCGGGCCTGGTTAGTACTTGGATGGGAGACCGCCTGGGAATACCGGGTGCTGTAGGCTTTTTGCCTCCCGCTCCGCCCGCCTTCTCCTTTACTCGCCCGCGGCGGGGGCCGCCGGCTCCGCCCCCGCCGGGCCCCGCTGCAGGCCCCACCTCCTCAGGCCCCTCCCACCACGGCGCGCGCCGGCGGGGGCGCTCCCCGCCGGCCCGGCCGGCCAGGCGGCCAGAAGGCGGCCCTGGAAGGCAGCCGCACCCCAGACGCTCCCGGGGTGGCTGGCCCGGACCCAGACTCCGCCGCGGGCCCAGTGGCCGTCCTTTCGGCCCGCGAGCCCCTCGACCTGCACCTGGCCGCCCCCACCGGCGCCCAGCCCCGGCGCCGCCACCTGTGTGCCGGTGTGTCCCTCCACAGCTCCCTCCGACAAAAGCCCCGCCCCACCACCACCCCGCCCCTCTGGCGTGTCAACGCGGTTGGGTGCGGGAGCGGGATCGAGGGCAGGGGCCGCTTCCCCGGGCCTGCCGGCCACCAGGGGCGGGGTCCTGAGCTCGGCGGGGGGGGGGTGTGTGTGTGTGGGGGCAAGGGTGGCCTTGCCGGGGCTGAGGGGCCGTGGCGACTCAATGGTGGCTCCCGGTGGCTTCGGGCCGGCTGCTGTCGGGCAGGAGGGCCGGCCCGGGCTGCGGCCGGGCTGCGCCTAGCGCCGCGTGGGCGGGCAGGGCCGATGCCCAAGGGATCGCGGGCCCCGGGCCCTGAAGCCTCCGGGGCCACGTCCCTGTGAGCGACGTGCGGGATCTTGGGCGGGGCGCCAAGCGCCGAAGGGTTTGCTGGGTCACGGCCGCCCTGGGCTGGGAGGTGGTCGCCAAACCCTCCGCCGCCGCCCGATACCCGAGACCTCCGGTCCCCCTGCCTGGGCGGGCGAGGGGGCCCTGCCGGGGCGGGCTGGCCGCCAGGCTGGCGTTAAGGCGCCAGCGCCAGCGAAACTGGGCCTCAAGGGGCCGCCCGCGGCCCCCCGCCCCCGTCTACGGCCATACCACCCTGAACGCGCCCGATCTCGTCTGATCTCGGAAGCTAAGCAGGGTCGGGCCTGGTTAGTACTTGGATGGGAGACCGCCTGGGAATACCGGGTGCTGTAGGCTTTTTGCCTCCCGCTCCGCCCGCCTTCTCCTTTACTCGCCCGCGGCGGGGGCCGCCGGCTCCGCCCCCGCCGGGCCCCGCTGCAGGCCCCACCTCCTCAGGCCCCTCCCACCACGGCGCGCGCCGGCGGGGGCGCTCCCCGCCGGCCCGGCCGGCCAGGCGGCCAGAAGGCGGCCCTGGAAGGCAGCCGCACCCCAGACGCTCCCGGGGTGGCTGGCCCGGACCCAGACTCCGCCGCGGGCCCAGTGGCCGTCCTTTCGGCCCGCGAGCCCCTCGACCTGCACCTGGCCGCCCCCACCGGCGCCCAGCCCCGGCGCCGCCACCTGTGTGCCGGTGTGTCCCTCCACAGCTCCCTCCGACAAAAGCCCCGCCCCACCACCACCCCGCCCCTCTGGCGTGTCAACGCGGTTGGGTGCGGGAGCGGGATCGAGGGCAGGGGCCGCTTCCCCGGGCCTGCCGGCCACCAGGGGCGGGGTCCTGAGCTCGGCGGGGGGGGGGGGTGTGGGGGCAAGGGTGGCCTTGCCGGGGCTGAGGGGCCGTGGCGACTCAATGGTGCCTCCCGGTGGCTTCGGGCCGGCTGCTGTCGGGCAGGAGGGCCGGCCCGGGCTGCGGCCGGGCTGCGCCTAGCGCCGCGTGGGCGGGCAGGGCCGATGCCCAAGGGACCGCGGGCCCCGGGCCCTGAAGCCTCCGGGGCCACGTCCCTGTGAGCGACGTGCGGGATCTTGGGCGGGGCGCCAAGCGCCGAAGGGTTTGCTGGGTCACGGCCGCCCTGGGCTGGGAGGTGGTCGCCAAACCCTCCGCCGCCGCCCGATACCCGAGACCTCCGTTCCCCCTGCCTGGGCGGGCGAGGGGGCCCTGCCGGGGCGGGCTGGCCGCCAGGCTGGCGTTAAGGCGCCAGCGCCAGCGAAACTGGGCCTCAAGGGGCCGCCCGCGGCCCCCCGCCCCCGTCTACGGCCATACCACCCTGAACGCGCCCGATCTCGTCTGATCTCGGAAGCTAAGCAGGGTCGGGCCTGGTTAGTACTTGGATGGGAGACCGCCTGGGAATACCGGGTGCTGTAGGCTTTTTGCCTCCCGCTCCGCCCGCCTTCTCCTTTACTCGCCCGCGGCGGGGGCCGCCGGCTCCGCCCCCGCCGGGCCCCGCTGCAGGCCCCACCTCCTCAGGCCCCTCCCACCACGGCGCGCGCCGGCGGGGGCGCTCCCCGCCGGCCCGGCCGGCCAGGCGGCCAGAAGGCGGCCCTGGAAGGCAGCCGCACCCCAGACGCTCCCGGGGTGGCTGGCCCGGACCCAGACTCCGCCGCGGGCCCAGTGGCCGTCCTTTCGGCCCGCGAGCCCCTCGACCTGCACCTGGCCGCCCCCACCGGCGCCCAGCCCCGGCGCCGCCACCTGTGTGCCGGTGTGTCCCTCCACAGCTCCCTCCGACAAAAGCCCCGCCCCACCACCACCCCGCCCCTCTGGCGTGTCAACGCGGTTGGGTGCGGGAGCGGGATCGAGGGCAGGGGCCGCTTCCCCGGGCCTGCCGGCCACCAGGGGCGGGGTCCTGAGCTCGGCGGGGGGGGGGGGTGTGTGTGTGGGGGCAAGGGTGGCCTTGCCGGGGCTGAGGGGCCGTGGCGACTCAATGGTGGCTCCCGGTGGCTTCGGGCCGGCTGCTGTCGGGCAGGAGGGCCGGCCCGGGCTGCGGCCGGGCTGCGCCTAGCGCCGCGTGGGCGGGCAGGGCCGATGCCCAAGGGACCGCGGGCCCCGGGCCCTGAAGCCTCCGGGGCCACGTCCCTGTGAGCGACGTGCGGGATCTTGGGCGGGGCGCCAAGCGCCGAAGGGTTTGCTGGGTCACGGCCGCCCTGGGCTGGGAGGTGGTCGCCAAACCCTCCGCCGCCGCCCGATACCCGAGACCTCCGGTCCCCCTGCCTGGGCGGGCGAGGGGGCCCTGCCGGGGCGGGCTGGCCGCCAGGCTGGCGTTAAGGCGCCAGCGCCAGCGAAACTGGGCCTCAAGGGGCCGCCCGCGGCCCCCCGCCCCCGTCTACGGCCATACCACCCTGAACGCGCCCGATCTCGTCTGATCTCGGAAGCTAAGCAGGGTCGGGCCTGGTTAGTACTTGGATGGGAGACCGCCTGGGAATACCGGGTGCTGTAGGCTTTTTGCCTCCCGCTCCGCCCGCCTTCTCCTTTACTCGCCCGCGGCGGGGGCCGCCGGCTCCGCCCCCGCCGGGCCCCGCTGCAGGCCCCACCTCCTCAGGCCCCTCCCACCACGGCGCGCGCCGGCGGGGGCGCTCCCCGCCGGCCCGGCCGGCCAGGCGGCCAGAAGGCGGCCCTGGAAGGCAGCCGCACCCCAGACGCTCCCGGGGTGGCTGGCCCGGACCCAGACTCCGCCGCGGGCCCAGTGGCCGTCCTTTCGGCCCGCGAGCCCCTCGACCTGCACCTGGCCGCCCCCACCGGCGCCCAGCCCCGGCGCCGCCACCTGTGTGCCGGTGTGTCCCTCCACAGCTCCCTCCGACAAAAGCCCCGCCCCACCACCACCCCGCCCCTCTGGCGTGTCAACGCGGTTGGGTGCGGGAGCGGGATCGAGGGCAGGGGCCGCTTCCCCGGGCCTGCCGGCCACCAGGGGCGGGGTCCTGAGCTCGGCGGGGGGGGGGGGGTGTGTGTGTGGGGGCAAGGGTGGCCTTGCCGGGGCTGAGGGGCCGTGGCGACTCAATGGTGGCTCCCGGTGGCTTCGGGCCGGCTGCTGTCGGGCAGGAGGGCCGGCCCGGGCTGCGGCCGGGCTGCGCCTAGCGCCGCGTGGGCGGGCAGGGCCGATGCCCAAGGGACCGCGGGCCCCGGGCCCTGAAGCCTCCGGGGCCACGTCCCTGTGAGCGACGTGCGGGATCTTGGGCGGGGCGCCAAGCGCCGAAGGGTTTGCTGGGTCACGGCCGCCCTGGGCTGGGAGGTGGTCGCCAAACCCTCCGCCGCCGCCCGATACCCGAGACCTCCGGTCCCCCTGCCTGGGCGGGCGAGGGGGCCCTGCCGGGGCGGGCTGGCCGCCAGGCTGGCGTTAAGGCGCCAGCGCCAGCGAAACTGGGCCTCAAGGGGCCGCCCGCGGCCCCCCGCCCCCGTCTACGGCCATACCACCCTGAACGCGCCCGATCTCGTCTGATCTCGGAAGCTAAGCAGGGTCGGGCCTGGTTAGTACTTGGATGGGAGACCGCCTGGGAATACCGGGTGCTGTAGGCTTTTTGCCTCCCGCTCCGCCCGCCTTCTCCTTTACTCGCCCGCGGCGGGGGCCGCCGGCTCCGCCCCCGCCGGGCCCCGCTGCAGGCCCCACCTCCTCAGGCCCCTCCCACCACGGCGCGCGCCGGCGGGGGCGCTCCCCGCCGGCCCGGCCGGCCAGGCGGCCAGAAGGCGGCCCTGGAAGGCAGCCGCACCCCAGACGCTCCCGGGGTGGCTGGCCCGGACCCAGACTCCGCCGCGGGCCCAGTGGCCGTCCTTTCGGCCCGCGAGCCCCTCGACCTGCACCTGGCCGCCCCCACCGGCGCCCAGCCCCGGCGCCGCCACCTGTGTGCCGGTGTGTCCCTCCACAGCTCCCTCCGACAAAAGCCCCGCCCCACCACCACCCCGCCCCTCTGGCGTGTCAACGCGGTTGGGTGCGGGAGCGGGATCGAGGGCAGGGGCCGCTTCCCCGGGCCTGCCGGCCACCAGGGGCGGGGTCCTGAGCTCGGCGGGGGGGGGGGGGGGTGTGTGTGGGGGCAAGGGTGGCCTTGCCGGGGCTGAGGGGCCGTGGCGACTCAATGGTGGCTCCCGGTGGCTTCGGGCCGGCTGCTGTCGGGCAGGAGGGCCGGCCCGGGCTGCGGCCGGGCTGCGCCTAGCGCCGCGTGGGCGGGCAGGGCCGATGCCCAAGGGACCGCGGGCCCCGGGCCCTGAAGCCTCCGGGGCCACGTCCCTGTGAGCGACGTGCGGGATCTTGGGCGGGGCGCCAAGCGCCGAAGGGTTTGCTGGGTCACGGCCGCCCTGGGCTGGGAGGTGGTCGCCAAACCCTCCGCCGCCGCCCGATACCCGAGACCTCCGTTCCCCCTGCCTGGGCGGGCGAGGGGGCCCTGCCGGGGCGGGCTGGCCGCCAGGCTGGCGTTAAGGCGCCAGCGCCAGCGAAACTGGGCCTCAAGGGGCCGCCCGCGGCCCCCCGCCCCCGTCTACGGCCATACCACCCTGAACGCGCCCGATCTCGTCTGATCTCGGAAGCTAAGCAGGGTCGGGCCTGGTTAGTACTTGGATGGGAGACCGCCTGGGAATACCGGGTGCTGTAGGCTTTTTGCCTCCCGCTCCGCCCGCCTTCTCCTTTACTCGCCCGCGGCGGGGGCCGCCGGCTCCGCCCCCGCCGGGCCCCGCTGCAGGCCCCACCTCCTCAGGCCCCTCCCACCACGGCGCGCGCCGGCGGGGGCGCTCCCCGCCGGCCCGGCCGGCCAGGCGGCCAGAAGGCGGCCCTGGAAGGCAGCCGCACCCCAGACGCTCCCGGGGTGGCTGGCCCGGACCCAGACTCCGCCGCGGGCCCAGTGGCCGTCCTTTCGGCCCGCGAGCCCCTCGACCTGCACCTGGCCGCCCCCACCGGCGCCCAGCCCCGGCGCCGCCACCTGTGTGCCGGTGTGTCCCTCCACAGCTCCCTCCGACAAAAGCCCCGCCCCACCACCACCCCGCCCCTCTGGCGTGTCAACGCGGTTGGGTGCGGGAGCGGGATCGAGGGCAGGGGCCGCTTCCCCGGGCCTGCCGGCCACCAGGGGCGGGGTCCTGAGCTCGGCGGGGGGGGGGGTGTGTGTGTGGGGGCAAGGGTGGCCTTGCCGGGGCTGAGGGGCCGTGGCGACTCAATGGTGGCTCCCGGTGGCTTCGGGCCGGCTGCTGTCGGGCAGGAGGGCCGGCCCGGGCTGCGGCCGGGCTGCGCCTAGCGCCGCGTGGGCGGGCAGGGCCGATGCCCAAGGGACCGCGGGCCCCGGGCCCTGAAGCCTCCGGGGCCACGTCCCTGTGAGCGACGTGCGGGATCTTGGGCGGGGCGCCAAGCGCCGAAGGGTTTGCTGGGTCACGGCCGCCCTGGGCTGGGAGGTGGTCGCCAAACCCTCCGCCGCCGCCCGATACCCGAGACCTCCGTTCCCCCTGCCTGGGCGGGCGAGGGGGCCCTGCCGGGGCGGGCTGGCCGCCAGGCTGGCGTTAAGGCGCCAGCGCCAGCGAAACTGGGCCTCAAGGGGCCGCCCGCGGCCCCCCGCCCCCGTCTACGGCCATACCACCCTGAACGCGCCCGATCTCGTCTGATCTCGGAAGCTAAGCAGGGTCGGGCCTGGTTAGTACTTGGATGGGAGACCGCCTGGGAATACCGGGTGCTGTAGGCTTTTTGCCTCCCGCTCCGCCCGCCTTCTCCTTTACTCGCCCGCGGCGGGGGCCGCCGGCTCCGCCCCCGCCGGGCCCCGCTGCAGGCCCCACCTCCTCAGGCCCCTCCCACCACGGCGCGCGCCGGCGGGGGCGCTCCCCGCCGGCCCGGCCGGCCAGGCGGCCAGAAGGCGGCCCTGGAAGGCAGCCGCA
This sequence comes from Grampus griseus, assembly GCF_964374135.1. NCBI lineage: Eukaryota > Metazoa > Chordata > Mammalia > Artiodactyla > Delphinidae > Grampus > Grampus griseus. The sequence continues at coordinate 26,884 of NW_028133072.1, forward strand.
CCCCAGACGCTCCCGGGGTGGCTGGCCCGGACCCAGACTCCGCCGCGGGCCCAGTGGCCGTCCTTTCGGCCCGCGAGCCCCTCGACCTGCACCTGGCCGCCCCCACCGGCGCCCAGCCCCGGCGCCGCCACCTGTGTGCCGGTGTGTCCCTCCACAGCTCCCTCCGACAAAAGCCCCGCCCCACCACCACCCCGCCCCTCTGGCGTGTCAACGCGGTTGGGTGCGGGAGCGGGATCGAGGGCAGGGGCCGCTTCCCCGGGCCTGCCGGCCACCAGGGGCGGGGTCCTGAGCTCGGCGGGGGGGGGGGTGTGTGTGTGGGGGCAAGGGTGGCCTTGCCGGGGCTGAGGGGCCGTGGCGACTCAATGGTGGCTCCCGGTGGCTTCGGGCCGGCTGCTGTCGGGCAGGAGGGCCGGCCCGGGCTGCGGCCGGGCTGCGGCCGGGCTGCGCCTAGCCCCGCGTGGGCGGGCAGGGCCGATGCCCAAGGGACCGCGGGCCCCGGGCCCTGAAGCCTCCGGGGCCACGTCCCTGTGAGCGACGTGCGGGATCTTGGGCGGGGCGCCAAGCGCCAAAGGGTTTGCTGGGTCACGGCCGCCCTGGGCTGGGAGGTGGTCGCCAAACCCTCCGCCGCCGCCCGATACCCGAGACCTCCGGTCCCCCTGCCTGGGCGGGCGAGGGGGCCCTGCCGGGGCGGGCTGGCCGCCAGGCTGGCGTTAAGGCGCCAGCGCCAGCGAAACTGGGCCTCAAGGGGCCGCCCGCGGCCCCCCGCCCCCGTCTACGGCCATACCACCCTGAACGCGCCCGATCTCGTCTGATCTCGGAAGCTAAGCAGGGTCGGGCCTGGTTAGTACTTGGATGGGAGACCGCCTGGGAATACCGGGTGCTGTAGGCTTTTTGCCTCCCGCTCCGCCCGCCTTCTCCTTTACTCGCCCGCGGCGGGGGCCGCCGGCTCCGCCCCCGCCGGGCCCCGCTGCAGGCCCCACCTCCTCAGGCCCCTCCCACCACGGCGCGCGCCGGCGGGGGCGCTCCCCGCCGGCCCGGCCGGCCAGGCGGCCAGAAGGCGGCCCTGGAAGGCAGCCGCACCCCAGACGCTCCCGGGGTGGCTGGCCCGGACCCAGACTCCGCCGCGGGCCCAGTGGCCGTCCTTTCGGCCCGCGAGCCCCTCGACCTGCACCTGGCCGCCCGCACCGGCGCCCAGCCCCGGCGCCGCCACCTGTGTGCCGGTGTGTCCCTCCACAGCTCCCTCCGACAAAAGCCCCGCCCCACCACCACCCCGCCCCTCTGGCGTGTCAACGCGGTTGGGTGCGGGAGCGGGATCGAGGGCAGGGGCCGCTTCCCCGGGCCTGCCGGCCACCAGGGGCGGGGTCCTGAGCTCGGCGGGGGGGGGGGTGTGTGTGTGGGGGCAAGGGTGGCCTTGCCGGGGCTGAGGGGCCGTGGCGACTCAATGGTGGCTCCCGGTGGCTTCGGGCCGGCTGCTGTCGGGCAGGAGGGCCGGCCCGGGCTGCGGCCGGGCTGCGCCTAGCGCCGCGTGGGCGGGCAGGGCCGATGCCCAAGGGACCGCGGGCCCCGGGCCCTGAAGCCTCCGGGGCCACGTCCCTGTGAGCGACGTGCGGGATCTTGGGCGGGGCGCCAAGCGCCGAAGGGTTTGCTGGGTCACGGCCGCCCTGGGCTGGGAGGTGGTCGCCAAACCCTCCGCCGCCGCCCGATACCCGAGACCTCCGGTCCCCCTGCCTGGGCGGGCGAGGGGGCCCTGCCGGGGCGGGCTGGCCGCCAGGCTGGCGTTAAGGCGCCAGCGCCAGCGAAACTGGGCCTCAAGGGGCCGCCCGCGGCCCCCCGCCCCCGTCTACGGCCATACCACCCTGAACGCGCCCGATCTCGTCTGATCTCGGAAGCTAAGCAGGGTCGGGCCTGGTTAGTACTTGGATGGGAGACCGCCTGGGAATACCGGGTGCTGTAGGCTTTTTGCCTCCCGCTCCGCCCGCCTTCTCCTTTACTCGCCCGCGGCGGGGGCCGCCGGCTCCGCCCCCGCCGGGCCCCGCTGCAGGCCCCACCTCCTCAGGCCCCTCCCACCACGGCGCGCGCCGGCGGGGGCGCTCCCCGCCGGCCCGGCCGGCCAGGCGGCCAGAAGGCGGCCCTGGAAGGCAGCCGCACCCCAGACGCTCCCGGGGTGGCTGGCCCGGACCCAGACTCCGCCGCGGGCCCAGTGGCCGTCCTTTCGGCCCGCGAGCCCCTCGACCTGCACCTGGCCGCCCGCACCGGCGCCCAGCCCCGGCGCCGCCACCTGTGTGCCGGTGTGTCCCTCCACAGCTCCCTCCGACAAAAGCCCCGCCCCACCACCACCCCGCCCCTCTGGCGTGTCAACGCGGTTGGGTGCGGGAGCGGGATCGAGGGCAGGGGCCGCTTCCCCGGGCCTGCCGGCCACCAGGGGCGGGGTCCTGAGCTCGGCGGGGGGGGGGGGTGTGTGTGTGGGGGCAAGGGTGGCCTTGCCGGGGCTGAGGGGCCGTGGCGACTCAATGGTGGCTCCCGGTGGCTTCGGGCCGGCTGCTGTCGGGCAGGAGGGCCGGCCCGGGCTGCGGCCGGGCTGCGCCTAGCGCCGCGTGGGCGGGCAGGGCCGATGCCCAAGGGACCGCGGGCCCCGGGCCCTGAAGCCTCCGGGGCCACGTCCCTGTGAGCGACGTGCGGGATCTTGGGCGGGGCGCCAAGCGCCGAAGGGTTTGCTGGGTCACGGCCGCCCTGGGCTGGGAGGTGGTCGCCAAACCCTCCGCCGCCGCCCGATACCCGAGACCTCCGGTCCCCCTGCCTGGGCGGGCGAGGGGGCCCTGCCGGGGCGGGCTGGCCGCCAGGCTGGCGTTAAGGCGCCAGCGCCAGCGAAACTGGGCCTCAAGGGGCCGCCCGCGCCCCCCCGCCCCCGTCTACGGCCATACCACCCTGAACGCGCCCGATCTCGTCTGATCTCGGAAGCTAAGCAGGGTCGGGCCTGGTTAGTACTTGGATGGGAGACCGCCTGGGAATACCGGGTGCTGTAGGCTTTTTGCCTCCCGCTCCGCCCGCCTTCTCCTTTACTCGCCCGCGGCGGGGGCCGCCGGCTCCGCCCCCGCCGGGCCCCGCTGCAGGCCCCACCTCCTCAGGCCCCTCCCACCACGGCGCGCGCCGGCGGGGGCACTCCCCGCCGGCCCGGCCGGCCAGGCGGCCAGAAGGCGGCCCTGGAAGGCAGCCGCACCCCAGACGCTCCCGGGGTGGCTGGCCCGGACCCAGACTCCGCCGCGGGCCCAGTGGCCGTCCTTTCGGCCCGCGAGCCCCTCGACCTGCACCTGGCCGCCCCCACCGGCGCCCAGCCCCGGCGCCGCCACCTGTGTGCCGGTGTGTCCCTCCACAGCTCCCTCCGACAAAAGCCCCGCCCCACCACCACCCCGCCCCTCTGGCGTGTCAACGCGGTTGGGTGCGGGAGCGGGATCGAGGGCAGGGGCCGCTTCCCCGGGCCTGCCGGCCACCAGGGGCGGGGTCCTGAGCTCGGCGGGGGGGGGTGTGTGTGTGTGGGGGCAAGGGTGGCCTTGCCGGGGCTGAGGGGCCGTGGCGACTCAATGGTGGCTCCCGGTGGCTTCGGGCCGGCTGCTGTCGGGCAGGAGGGCCGGCCCGGGCTGCGGCCGGGCTGCGCCTAGCGCCGCGTGGGCGGGCAGGGCCGATGCCCAAGGGACCGCGGGCCCCGGGCCCTGAAGCCTCCGGGGCCACGTCCCTGTGAGCGACGTGCGGGATCTTGGGCGGGGCGCCAAGCGCCGAAGGGTTTGCTGGGTCACGGCCGCCCTGGGCTGGGAGGTGGTCGCCAAACCCTCCGCCGCCGCCCGATACCCGAGACCTCCGGTCCCCCTGCCTGGGCGGGCGAGGGGGCCCTGCCGGGGCGGGCTGGCCGCCAGGCTGGCGTTAAGGCGCCAGCGCCAGCGAAACTGGGCCTCAAGGGGCCGCCCGCGGCCCCCCGCCCCCGTCTACGGCCATACCACCCTGAACGCGCCCGATCTCGTCTGATCTCGGAAGCTAAGCAGGGTCGGGCCTGGTTAGTACTTGGATGGGAGACCGCCTGGGAATACCGGGTGCTGTAGGCTTTTTGCCTCCCGCTCCGCCCGCCTTCTCCTTTACTCGCCCGCGGCGGGGGCCGCCGGCTCCGCCCCCGCCGGGCCCCGCTGCAGGCCCCACCTCCTCAGGCCCCTCCCACCACGGCGCGCGCCGGCGGGGGCGCTCCCCGCCGGCCCGGCCGGCCAGGCGGCCAGAAGGCGGCCCTGGAAGGCAGCCGCACCCCAGACGCTCCCGGGGTGGCTGGCCCGGACCCAGACTCCGCCGCGGGCCCAGTGGCCGTCCTTTCGGCCCGCGAGCCCCTCGACCTGCACCTGGCCGCCCCCACCGGCGCCCAGCCCCGGCGCCGCCACCTGTGTGCCGGTGTGTCCCTCCACAGCTCCCTCCGACAAAAGCCCCGCCCCACCACCACCCCGCCCCTCTGGCGTGTCAACGCGGTTGGGTGCGGGAGCGGGATCGAGGGCAGGGGCCGCTTCCCCGGGCCTGCCGGCCACCAGGGGCGGGGTCCTGAGCTCGGCGGGGGGGGGGGTGTGTGTGTGGGGGCAAGGGTGGCCTTGCCGGGGCTGAGGGGCCGTGGCGACTCAATGGTGGCTCCCGGTGGCTTCGGGCCGGCTGCTGTCGGGCAGGAGGGCCGGCCCGGGCTGCGGCCGGGCTGCGCCTAGCGCCGCGTGGGCGGGCAGGGCCGATGCCCAAGGGACCGCGGGCCCCGGGCCCTGAAGCCTCCGGGGCCACGTCCCTGTGAGCGACGTGCGGGATCTTGGGCGGGGCGCCAAGCGCCGAAGGGTTTGCTGGGTCACGGCCGCCCTGGGCTGGGAGGTGGTCGCCAAACCCTCCGCCGCCGCCCGATACCCGAGACCTCCGGTCCCCCTGCCTGGGCGGGCGAGGGGGCCCTGCCGGGGCGGGCTGGCCGCCAGGCTGGCGTTAAGGCGCCAGCGCCAGCGAAACTGGGCCTCAAGGGGCCGCCCGCGGCCCCCCGACCCCGTCTACGGCCATACCACCCTGAACGCGCCCGATCTCGTCTGATCTCGGAAGCTAAGCAGGGTCGGGCCTGGTTAGTACTTGGATGGGAGACCGCCTGGGAATACCGGGTGCTGTAGGCTTTTTGCCTCCCGCTCCGCCCGCCTTCTCCTTTACTCGCCCGCGGCGGGGGCCGCCGGCTCCGCCCCCGCCGGGCCCCGCTGCAGGCCCCACCTCCTCAGGCCCCTCCCACCACGGCGCGCGCCGGCGGGGGCGCTCCCCGCTGGCCCGGCCGGCCAGGCGGCCAGAAGGTGGCCCTGGAAGGCAGCCGCACCCCAGACGCTCCCGGGGTGGCTGGCCCGGACCCAGACTCCGCCGCGGGCCCAGTGGCCGTCCTTTCGGCCCGCGAGCCCCTCGACCTGCACCTGGCCGCCCCCACCGGCGCCCAGCCCCGGCGCCGCCACCTGTGTGCCGGTGTGTCCCTCCACAGCTCCCTCCGACAAAAGCCCCGCCCCACCACCACCCCGCCCCTCTGGCGTGTCAACGCGGTTGGGTGGGGGAGCGGGATCGAGGGCAGGGGCCGCTTCCCTGGGCCTGCCGGCCACCAGGGGCGGGGTCCTGAGCTCGGCGGGGGGGGGGGTGTGTGTGTGGGGGCAAGGGTGGCCTTGCCGGGGCTGAGGGGCCGTGGCGACTCAATGGTGGCTCCCGGTGGCTTCGGGCCGGCTGCTGTCGGGCAGGAGGGCCGGCCCGGGCTGCGGCCGGGCTGCGCCTAGCGCCGCGTGGGCGGGCAGGGCCGATGCCCAAGGGACCGCGGGCCCCGGGCCCTGAAGCCTCCGGGGCCACGTCCCTGTGAGCGACGTGCGGGATCTTGGGCGGGGCGCCAAGCGCCGAAGGGTTTGCTGGGTCACGGCCGCCCTGGGCTGGGAGTTGGTCGCCAAACCCTCCGCCGCCGCCCGATACCCGAGACCTCCGGTCCCCCTGCCTGGGCGGGCGAGGGGGCCCTGCCGGGGCGGGCTGGCCGCCAGGCTGGCGTTAAGGCGCCAGCGCCAGCGAAACTGGGCCTCAAGGGGCCGCCCGCGGCCCCCCGCCCCCGTCTACGGCCATACCACCCTGAACGCGCCCGATCTCGTCTGATCTCGGAAGCTAAGCAGGGTCGGGCCTGGTTAGTACTTGGATGGGAGACCGCCTGGGAATACCGGGTGCTGTAGGCTTTTTGCCTCCCGCTCCGCCCGCCTTCTCCTTTACTCGCCCGCGGCGGGGGCCGCCGGCTCCGCCCCCGCCGGGCCCCGCTGCAGGCCCCACCTCCTCAGGCCCCTCCCACCACGGCGCGCGCCGGCGGGGGCGCTCCCCGCTGGCCCGGCCGGCCAGGCGGCCAGAAGGTGGCCCTGGAAGGCAGCCGCACCCCAGACGCTCCCGGGGTGGCTGGCCCGGACCCAGACTCCGCCGCGGGCCCAGTGGCCGTCCTTTCGGCCCGCGAGCCCCTCGACCTGCACCTGGCCGCCCCCACCGGCGCCCAGCCCCGGCGCCGCCACCTGTGTGCCGGTGTGTCCCTCCACAGCTCCCTCCGACAAAAGCCCCGCCCCACCACCACCCCGCCCCTCTGGCGTGTCAACGCGGTTGGGTGCGGGAGCGGGATCGAGGGCAGGGGCCGCTTCCCCGGGCCTGCCGGCCACCAGGGGCGGGGTCCTGAGCTCGGCGGGCGGGGGGGGTGTGTGTGGGGGCAAGGGTGGCCTTGCCGGGGCTGAGGGGCCGTGGCGACTCAATGGTGGCTCCCGGTGGCTTCGGGCCGGCTGCTGTCGGGCAGGAGGGCCGGCCCGGGCTGCGGCCGGGCTGCGGCCGGGCTGCGCCTAGCCCCGCGTGGGCGGGCAGGGCCGATGCCCAAGGGACCGCGGGCCCCGGGCCCTGAAGCCTCCGGGGCCACGTCCCTGTGAGCGACGTGCGGGATCTTGGGCGGGGCGCCAAGCGCCGAAGGGTTTGCTGGGTCACGGCCGCCCTGGGCTGGGAGGTGGTCGCCAAACCCTCCGCCGCCGCCCGATACCCGAGACCTCCGGTCCCCCTGCCTGGGCGGGCGAGGGGGCCCTGCCGGGGCGGGCTGGCCGCCAGGCTGGCGTTAAGGCGCCAGCGCCAGCGAAACTGGGCCTCAAGGGGCCGCCCGCGGCCCCCCGCCCCCGTCTACGGCCATACCACCCTGAACGCGCCCGATCTCGTCTGATCTCGGAAGCTAAGCAGGGTCGGGCCTGGTTAGTACTTGGATGGGAGACCGCCTGGGAATACCGGGTGCTGTAGGCTTTTTGCCTCCCGCTCCGCCCGCCTTCTCCTTTACTCGCCCGCGGCGGGGGCCGCCGGCTCCGCCCCCGCCGGGCCCCGCTGCAGGCCCCACCTCCTCAGGCCCCTCCCACCACGGCGCGCGCCGGCGGGGGCGCTCCCCGCCGGCCCGGCCGGCCAGGCGGCCAGAAGGCGGCCCTGGAAGGCAGCCGCACCCCAGACGCTCCCGGGGTGGCTGGCCCGGACCCAGACTCCGCCGCGGGCCCAGTGGCCGTCCTTTCGGCCCGCGAGCCCCTCGACCTGCACCTGGCCGCCCCCACCGGCGCCCAGCCCCGGCGCCGCCACCTGTGTGCCGGTGTGTCCCTCCACAGCTCCCTCCGACAAAAGCCCCGCCCCACCACCACCCCGCCCCTCTGGCGTGTCAACGCGGTTGGGTGCGGGAGCGGGATCGAGGGCAGGGGCCGCTTCCCCGGGCCTGCCGGCCACCAGGGGCGGGGTCCTGAGCTCGGCGGGGGGGGGGGGTGTGTGGGGGCAAGGGTGGCCTTGCCGGGGCTGAGGGGCCGTGGCGACTCAATGGTGGCTCCCGGTGGCTTCGGGCCGGCTGCTGTCGGGCAGGAGGGCCGGCCCGGGCTGCGGCCGGGCTGCGCCTAGCGCCGCGTGGGCGGGCAGGGCCGATGCCCAAGGGACCGCGGGCCCCGGGCCCTGAAGCCTCCGGGGCCACGTCCCTGTGAGCGACGTGCGGGATCTTGGGCGGGGCGCCAAGCGCCGAAGGGTTTGCTGGGTCACGGCCGCCCTGGGCTGGGAGGTGGTCGCCAAACCCTCCGCCGCCGCCCGATACCCGAGACCTCCGGTCCCCCTGCCTGGGCGGGCGAGGGGGCCCTGCCGGGGCGGGCTGGCCGCCAGGCTGGCGTTAAGGCGCCAGCGCCAGCGAAACTGGGCCTCAAGGGGCCGCCCGCGGCCCCCCGCCCCCGTCTACGGCCATACCACCCTGAACGCGCCCGATCTCGTCTGATCTCGGAAGCTAAGCAGGGTCGGGCCTGGTTAGTACTTGGATGGGAGACCGCCTGGGAATACCGGGTGCTGTAGGCTTTTTGCCTCCCGCTCCGCCCGCCTTCTCCTTTACTCGCCCGCGGCGGGGGCCGCCGGCTCCGCCCCCGCCGGGCCCCGCTGCAGGCCCCACCTCCTCAGGCCCCTCCCACCACGGCGCGCGCCGGCGGGGGCGCTCCCCGCCGGCCCGGCCGGCCAGGCGGCCAGAAGGCGGCCCTGGAAGGCAGCCGCACCCCAGACGCTCCCGGGGTGGCTGGCCCGGACCCAGACTCCGCCGCGGGCCCAGTGGCCGTCCTTTCGGCCCGCGAGCCCCTCGACCTGCACCTGGCCGCCCCCACCGGCGCCCAGCCCCGGCGCCGCCACCTGTGTGCCGGTGTGTCCCTCCACAGCTCCCTCCGACAAAAGCCCCGCCCCACCACCACCCCGCCCCTCTGGCGTGTCAACGCGGTTGGGTGCGGGAGCGGGATCGAGGGCAGGGGCCGCTTCCCCGGGCCTGCCGGCCACCAGGGGCGGGGTCCTGAGCTCGGCGGTGGGGTGTGTGTGTGGGGGCAAGGGTGGCCTTGCCGGGGCTGAGGGGCCGTGGCGACTCAATGGTGGCTCCCGGTGGCTTCGGGCCGGCTGCTGTCGGGCAGGAGGGCCGGCCCGGGCTGCGGCCGGGCTGCGCCTAGCGCCGCGTGGGCGGGCAGGGCCGATGCCCAAGGGACCGCGGGCCCCGGGCCCTGAAGCCTCCGGGGCCACGTCCCTGTGAGCGACGTGCGGGATCTTGGGCGGGGCGCCAAGCGCCGAAGGGTTTGCTGGGTCACGGCCGCCCTGGGCTGGGAGGTGGTCGCCAAACCCTCCGCCGCCGCCCGATACCCGAGACCTCCGGTCCCCCTGCCTGGGCGGGCGAGGGGGCCCTGCCGGGGCGGGCTGGCCGCCAGGCTGGCGTTAAGGCGCCAGCGCCAGCGAAACTGGGCCTCAAGGGGCCGCCCGCGGCCCCCCGCCCCCGTCTACGGCCATACCACCCTGAACGCGCCCGATCTCGTCTGATCTCGGAAGCTAAGCAGGGTCGGGCCTGGTTAGTACTTGGATGGGAGACCGCCTGGGAATACCGGGTGCTGTAGGCTTTTTGCCTCCCGCTCCGCCCGCCTTCTCCTTTACTCGCCCGCGGCGGGGGCCGCCGGCTCCGCCCCCGCCGGGCCCCGCTGCAGGCCCCACCTCCTCAGGCCCCTCCCACCACGGCGCGCGCCGGCGGGGGCGCTCCCCGCCGGCCCGGCCGGCCAGGCGGCCAGAAGGTGGCCCTGGAAGGCAGCCGCACCCCAGACGCTCCCGGGGTGGCTGGCCCGGACCCAGACTCCGCCGCGGGCCCAGTGGCCGTCCTTTCGGCCCGCGAGCCCCTCGACCTGCACCTGGCCGCCCCCACCGGCGCCCAGCCCCGGCGCCGCCACCTGTGTGCCGGTGTGTCCCTCCACAGCTCCCTCCGACAAAAGCCCCGCCCCACCACCACCCCGCCCCTCTGGCGTGTCAACGCGGTTGGGTGCGGGAGCGGGATCGAGGGCAGGGGCCGCTTCCCCGGGCCTGCCGGCCACCAGGGGCGGGGTCCTGAGCTCGGCGGGCGGGGGGGGTGTGTGTGGGGGCAAGGGTGGCCTTGCCGGGGCTGAGGGGCCGTGGCGACTCAATGGTGGCTCCCGGTGGCTTCGGGCCGGCTGCTGTCGGGCAGGAGGGCCGGCCCGGGCTGCGGCCGGGCTGCGGCCGGGCTGCGCCTAGCCCCGCGTGGGCGGGCAGGGCCGATGCCCAAGGGACCGCGGGCCCCGGGCCCTGAAGCCTCCGGGGCCACGTCCCTGTGAGCGACGTGCGGGATCTTGGGCGGGGCGCCAAGCGCCGAAGGGTTTGCTGGGTCACGGCCGCCCTGGGCTGGGAGGTGGTCGCCAAACCCTCCGCCGCCGCCCGATACCCGAGACCTCCGGTCCCCCTGCCTGGGCGGGCGAGGGGGCCCTGCCGGGGCGGGCTGGCCGCCAGGCTGGCGTTAAGGCGCCAGCGCCAGCGAAACTGGGCCCCAACCCGCGGCCCCCCGCCCCCGTCTACGGCCATACCACCCTGAACGCGCCCGATCTCGTCTGATCTCGGAAGCTAAGCAGGGTCGGGCCTGGTTAGTACTTGGATGGGAGACCGCCTGGGAATACCGGGTGCTGTAGGCTTTTTGCCTCCCGCTCCGCCCGCCTTCTCCTTTACTCGCCCGCGGCGGGGGCCGCCGGCTCCGCCCCCGCCGGGCCCCGCTGCAGGCCCCACCTCCTCAGGCCCCTCCCACCACGGCGCGCGCCGGCGGGGGCGCTCCCCGCCGGCCCGGCCGGCCAGGCGGCCAGAAGGCGGCCCTGGAAGGCAGCCGCACCCCAGACGCTCCCGGGGTGGCTGGCCCGGACCCAGACTCCGCCGCGGGCCCAGTGGCCGTCCTTTTGGCCCGCGAGCCCCTCGACCTGCACCTGGCCACCCCCACCGGCGCCCAGCCCCGGCGCCGCCACCTGTGTGCCGGTGTGTCCCTCCACAGCTCCCTCCGACAAAAGCCCCGCCCCACCACCACCCCGCCCCTCTGGCGTGTCAACGCGGTTGGGTGCGGGAGCGGGATCGAGGGCAGGGGCCGCTTCCCCGGGCCTGCCGGCCACCAGGGGCGGGGTCCTGAGCTCGGCGGGGGGGGGGTGTGTGTGGGGGCAAGGGTGGCCTTGCCGGGGCTGAGGGGCCGTGGCGACTCAATGGTGGCTCCCGGTGGCTTCGGGCCGGCTGCTGTCGGTCAGGAGGGCCGGCCCGGGCTGCGGCCGGGCTGCGCCTAGCGCCGCGTGGGCGGGCAGGGCCGATGCCCAAGGGACCGCGGGCCCCGGGCCCTGAAGCCTCCGGGGCCACGTCCCTGTGAGCGACGTGCGGGATCTTGGGCGGGGCGCCAAGCGCCGAAGGGTTTGCTGGGTCACGGCCGCCCTGGGCTGGGAGGTGGTCGCCAAACCCTCCGCCGCCGCCCGATACCCGAGACCTCCGGTCCCCCTGCCTGGGCGGGCGAGGGGGCCCTGCCGGGGCGGGCTGGCCGCCAGGCTGGCGTTAAGGCGCCAGCGCCAGCGAAACTGGGCCTCAAGGGGCCGCCCGCGGCCCCCCGCCCCCGTCTACGGCCATACCACCCTGAACGCGCCCGATCTCGTCTGATCTCGGAAGCTAAGCAGGGTCGGGCCTGGTTAGTACTTGGATGGGAGACCGCCTGGGAATACCGGGTGCTGTAGGCTTTTTGCCTCCCGCTCCGCCCGCCTTCTCCTTTACTCGCCCGCGGCGGGGGCCGCCGGCTCCGCCCCCGCCGGGCCCCGCTGCAGGCCCCACCTCCTCAGGCCCCTCCCACCACGGCGCGCGCCGGCGGGGGCGCTCCCCGCCGGCCCGGCCGGCCAGGCGGCCAGAAGGCGGCCCTGGAAGGCAGCCGCACCCCAGACGCTCCCGGGGTGGCTGGCCCGGACCCAGACTCCGCCGCGGGCCCAGTGGCCGTCCTTTCGGCCCGCGAGCCCCTCGACCTGCACCTGGCCGCCCCCACCGGCGCCCAGCCCCGGCGCCGCCACCTGTGTGCCGGTGTGTCCCTCCACAGCTCCCTCCGACAAAAGCCCCGCCCCACCACCACCCCGCCCCTCTGGCGTGTCAACGCGGTTGGGTGCGGGAGCGGGATCGAGGGCAGGGGCCGCTTCCCCGGGCCTGCCGGCCACCAGGGGCGGGGTCCTGAGCTCGGCGGGGGGGGGGTGTGTGTGTGGGGGCAAGGGTGGCCTTGCCGGGGCTGAGGGGCCGTGGCGACTCGATGGTGCCTCCCGGTGGCTTCGGGCCGGCTGCTGTCGGGCAGGAGGGCCGGCCCGGGCTGCGGCCGGGCTGCGCCTAGCGCCGCGTGGGCGGGCAGGGCCGATGCCCAAGGGACCGCGGGCCCCGGGCCCTGAAGCCTCCGGGGCCACGTCCCTGTGAGCGACGTGCGGGATCTTGGGCGGGGCGCCAAGCGCCGAAGGGTTTGCTGGGTCACGGCCGCCCTGGGCTGGGAGGTGGTCGCCAAACCCTCCGCCGCCGCCCGATACCCGAGACCTCCGGTCCCCCTGCCTGGGCGGGCGAGGGGGCCCTGCCGGGGCGGGCTGGCCGCCAGGCTGGCGTTAAGGCGCCAGCGCCAGCGAAACTGGGCCTCAAGGGGCCGCCCGCGGCCCCCCGCCCCCGTCTACGGCCATACCACCCTGAACGCGCCCGATCTCGTCTGATCTCGGAAACTAAGCAGGGTCGGGCCTGGTTAGTACTTGGATGGGAGACCGCCTGGGAATACCGGGTGCTGTAGGCTTTTTGCCTCCCGCTCCGCCCGCCTTCTCCTTTACTCGCCCGCGGCGGGGGCCGCCGGCTCCGCCCCCGCCGGGCCCCGCTGCAGGCCCCACCTCCTCAGGCCCCTCCCACCATGGCGCGCGCCGGCGGGGGCGCTCCCCGCCGGCCCGGCCGGCCAGGCGGCCAGAAGGCGGCCCTGGAAGGCAGCCGCACCCCAGACGCTCCCGGGGTGGCTGGCCCGGACCCAGACTCCGCCGCGGGCCCAGTGGCCGTCCTTTTGGCCCGCGAGCCCCTCGACCTGCACCTGGCCGCCCCCACCGGCGCCCAGCCCCGGCGCCGCCACCTGTGTGCCGGTGTGTCCCTCCACAGCTCCCTCCGACAAAAGCCCCGCCCCACCACCACCCCGCCCCTCTGGCGTGTCAACGCGGTTGGGTGCGGGAGCGGGATCGAGGGCAGGGGCCGCTTCCCCGGGCCTGCCGGCCACCAGGGGCGGGGTCCTGAGCTCGGCGGGGGGGGGGGTGTGTGTGGGGGCAAGGGTGGCCTTGCCGGGGCTGAGGGGCCGTGGCGACTCAATGGTGGCTCCCGGTGGCTTCGGGCCGGCTGCTGTCGGTCAGGAGGGCCGGCCCGGGCTGCGGCCGGGCTGCGCCTAGCGCCGCGTGGGCGGGCAGGGCCGATGCCCAAGGGACCGCGGGCCCCGGGCCCTGAAGCCTCCGGGGCCACGTCCCTGTGAGCGACGTGCGGGATCTTGGGCGGGGCGCCAAGCGCCGAAGGGTTTGCTGGGTCACGGCCGCCCTGGGCTGGGAGGTGGTCGCCAAACCCTCCGCCGCCGCCCGATACCCGAGACCTCCGTTCCCCCTGCCTGGGCGGGCGAGGGGGCCCTGCCGGGGCGGGCTGGCCGCCAGGCTGGCGTTAAGGCGCCAGCGCCAGCGAAACTGGGCCTCAAGGGGCCGCCCGCGGCCCCCGCCCCCGTCTACGGCCATACCACCCTGAACGCGCCCGATCTCGTCTGATCTCGGAAGCTAAGCAGGGTCGGGCCTGGTTAGTACTTGGATGGGAGACCGCCTGGGAATACCGGGTGCTGTAGGCTTTTTGCCTCCCGCTCCGCCCGCCTTCTCCTTTACTCACCCGCGGCGGGGGCCGCCGGCTCCGCCCCCGCCGGGCCCCGCTGCAGGCCCCACCTCCTCAGGCCCCTCCCACCACGGCGCGCGCCGGCGGGGGCGCTCCCCGCCGGCCCGGCCGGCCAGGCGGCCAGAAGGCGGCCCTGGAAGGCAGCCGCACCCCAGACGCTCCCGGGGTGGCTGGCCCAGACCCAGACTCCGCCGCGGGCCCAGTGGCCGTCCTTTCGGCCCGCGAGCCCCTCGACCTGCACCTGGCCGCCCCCACCGGCGCCCAGCCCCGGCGCCGCCACCTGTGTGCCGGTGTGTCCCTCCACAGCTCCCTCCGACAAAAGCCCCGCCCCACCACCACCCCGCCCCTCTGGCGTGTCAACGCGGTTGGGTGCGGGAGCGGGATCGAGGGCAGGGGCCGCTTCCCCGGGCCTGCCGGCCACCAGGGGCGGGGTCCTGAGCTCGGAGGTGGGGGGGGGGTGTGGAGGCAAGGGTGGCCTTGCCGGGGCTGAGGGGCCGTGGCGACTCAATGGTGGCTCCCGGTGGCTTCGGGCCGGCTGCTGTCGGGCAGGAGGGCCGGCCCGGGCTGCGGCCGGGCTGCGCCTAGCGCCGCGTGGGCGGGCAGGGCCGATGCCCAAGGGACCGCGGGCCCCGGGCCCTGAAGCCTCCGGGGCCACGTCCCTGTGAGCGACGTGCGGGATCTTGGGCGGGGCGCCAAGCGCCGAAGGGTTTGCTGGGTCACGGCCGCCCTGGGCTGGGAGGTGGTCGCCAAACCCTCCGCCGCCGCCCGATACCCGAGACCTCCGGTCCCCCTGCCTGGGCGGGCGAGGGGGCCCTGCCGGGGCGGGCTGGCCGCCAGGCTGGCGTTAAGGCGCCAGCGCCAGCGAAACTGGGCCTCAAGGGGCCGCCCGCGGCCCCCCGCCCCCGTCTACGGCCATACCACCCTGAACGCGCCCGATCTCGTCTGATCTCGGAAGCTAAGCAGGGTCGGGCCTGGTTAGTACTTGGATGGGAGACCGCCTGGGAATACCGGGTGCTGTAGGCTTTTTGCCTCCCGCTCCGCCCGCCTTCTCCTTTACTCGCCCGCGGCGGGGGCCGCCGGCTCCGCCCCCGCCGGGCCCCGCTGCAGGCCCCACCTCCTCAGGCCCCTCCCACCACGGCGCGCGCCGGCGGGGGCGCTCCCCGCCGGCCCGGCCGGCCAGGCGGCCAGAAGGCGGCCCTGGAAGGCAGCCGCACCCCAGACGCTCCCGGGGTGGCTGGCCCGGACCCAGACTCCGCCGCGGGCCCAGTGGCCGTCCTTTCGGCCCGCGAGCCCCTCGACCTGCACCTGGCCGCCCCCACCGGCGCCCAGCCCCGGCGCCGCCACCTGTGTGCCGGTGTGTCCCTCCACAGCTCCCTCCGACAAAAGCCCCGCCCCACCACCACCCCGCCCCTCTGGCGTGTCAACGCGGTTGGGTGCGGGAGCGGGATCGAGGGCAGGGGCCGCTTCCCCGGGCCTGCCGGCCACCAGGGGCGGGGTCCTGAGCTCGGCGGGGGGGGGGGGTGTGTGGGGGCAAGGGTGGCCTTGCCGGGGCTGAGGGGCCGTGGCGACTCAATGGTGGCTCCCGGTGGCTTCGGGCCGGCTGCTGTCGGGCAGGAGGGCCGGCCCGGGCTGCGGCCGGGCTGCGCCTAGCGCCGCGTGGGCGGGCAGGGCCGATGCCCAAGGGACCGCGGGCCCCGGGCCCTGAAGCCTCCGGGGCCACGTCCCTGTGAGCGACGTGCGGGATCTTGGGCGGGGCGCCAAGCGCCGAAGGGTTTGCTGGGTCACGGCCGCCCTGGGCTGGGAGGTGGTCGCCAAACCCTCCGCCGCCGCCCGATACCCGAGACCTCCGGTCCCCCTGCCTGGGCGGGCGAGGGGGCCCTGCCGGGGCGGGCTGGCCGCCAGGCTGGCGTTAAGGCGCCAGCGCCAGCGAAACTGGGCCTCAAGGGGCCGCCCGCGGCCCCCCGCCCCCGTCTACGGCCATACCACCCTGAACGCGCCCGATCTCGTCTGATCTCGGAAGCTAAGCAGGGTCGGGCCTGGTTAGTACTTGGATGGGAGACCGCCTGGGAATACCGGGTGCTGTAGGCTTTTTGCCTCCCGCTCCGCCCGCCTTCTCCTTTACTCGCCCGCGGCGGGGGCCGCCGGCTCCGCCCCCGCCGGGCCCCGCTGCAGGCCCCACCTCCTCAGGCCCCTCCCACCACGGCGCGCGCCGGCGGGGGCGCTCCCCGCCGGCCCGGCCGGCCAGGCGGCCAGAAGGCGGCCCTGGAAGGCAGCCGCACCCCAGACGCTCCCGGGGTGGCTGGCCCGGACCCAGACTCCGCCGCGGGCCCAGTGGCCGTCCTTTCGGCCCGCGAGCCCCTCGACCTGCACCTGGCCGCCCCCACCGGCGCCCAGCCCCGGCGCCGCCACCTGTGTGCCGGTGTGTCCCTCCACAGCTCCCTCCGACAAAAGCCCCGCCTCACCACCACCCCGCCCCTCTGGCGTGTCAACGCGGTTGGGTGCGGGAGCGGGATCGAGGGCAGGGGCCGCTTCCCCGGGCCTGCCGGCCACCAGGGGCGGGGTCCTGAGCTCGGCGGGGGGGGGGGTGTGTGTGGGGGCAAGGGTGGCCTTGCCGGGGCTGAGGGGCCGTGGCGACTCAATGGTGGCTCCCGGTGGCTTCGGGCCGGCTGCTGTCGGGCAGGAGGGCCGGCCCGGGCTGCGGCCGGGCTGCGCCTAGCGCCGCGTGGGCGGGCAGGGCCGATGCCCAAGGGACCGCGGGCCCCGGGCCCTGAAGCCTCCGGGGCCACGTCCCTGTGAGCGACGTGCGGGATCTTGGGCGGGGCGCCAAGCGCCGAAGGGTTTGCTGGGTCACGGCCGCCCTGGGCTGGGAGGTGGTCGCCAAACCCTCCGCCGCCGCCCGATACCCGAGACCTCCGGTCCCCCTGCCTGGGCGGGCGAGGGGGCCCTGCCGGGGCGGGCTGGCCGCCAGGCTGGCGTTAAGGCGCCAGCGCCAGCGAAACTGGGCCTCAAGGGGCCGCCCGCGGCCCCCCGCCCCCGTCTACGGCCATACCACCCTGAACGCGCCCGATCTCGTCTGATCTCGGAAGCTAAGCAGGGTCGGGCCTGGTTAGTACTTGGATGGGAGACCGCCTGGGAATACCGGGTGCTGTAGGCTTTTTGCCTCCCGCTCCGCCCGCCTTCTCCTTTACTCGCCCGCGGCGGGGGCCGCCGGCTCCGCCCCCGCCGGGCCCCGCTGCAGGCCCCACCTCCTCAGGCCCCTCCCACCACGGCGCGCGCCGGCGGGGGCGCTCCCCGCCGGCCCGGCCGGCCAGGCGGCCAGAAGGCGGCCCTGGAAGGCAGCCGCACCCCAGACGCTCCCGGGGTGGCTGGCCCGGACCCAGACTCCGCCGCGGGCCCAGTGGCCGTCCTTTCGGCCCGCGAGCCCCTCGACCTGCACCTGGCCGCCCCCACCGGCGCCCAGCCCCGGCGCCGCCACCTGTGTGCCGGTGTGTCCCTCCACAGCTCCCTCCGACAAAAGCCCCGCCCCACCACCACCCCGCCCCTCTGGCGTGTCAACGCGGTTGGGTGCGGGAGCGGGATCGAGGGCAGGGGCCGCTTCCCCGGGCCTGCCGGCCACCAGGGGCGGGGTCCTGAGCTCGGCGGTGGGGGGGGGGTGTGGGGGCAAGGGTGGCCTTGCCGGGGCTGAGGGGCCGTGGCGACTCAATGGTGGCTCCCGGTGGCTTCGGGCCGGCTGCTGTCGGGCAGCAGGGCCGGCCCGGGCTGCGGCCGGGCTGCGCCTAGCGCCGCGTGGGCGGGCAGGGCCGATGCCCAAGGGACCGCGGGCCCCGGGCCCTGAAGCCTCCGGGGCCACGTCCCTGTGAGCGACGTGCGGGATCTTGGGCGGGGCGCCAAGCGCCGAAGGGTTTGCTGGGTCACGGCCGCCCTGGGCTGGGAGGTGGTCGCCAAACCCTCCGCCGCCGCCCGATACCCGAGACCTCCGGTCCCCCTGCCTGGGCGGGCGAGGGGGCCCTGCCGGGGCGGGCTGGCCGCCAGGCTGGCGTTAAGGCGCCAGCGCCAGCGAAACTGGGCCTCAAGGGGCCGCCCGCGGCCCCCCGCCCCCGTCTACGGCCATACCACCCTGAACGCGCCCGATCTCGTCTGATCTCGGAAGCTAAGCAGGGTCGGGCCTGGTTAGTACTTGGATGGGAGACCGCCTGGGAATACCGGGTGCTGTAGGCTTTTTGCCTCCCGCTCCGCCCGACTTCTCCTTTACTCGCCCGCGGCGGGGGCCGCCGGCTCCGCCCCCGCCGGGCCCCGCTGCAGGCCCCACCTCCTCAGGCCCCTCCCACCACGGCGCGCGCCGGCGGGGGCGCTCCCCGCCGGCCCGGCCGGCCAGGCGGCCAGAAGGTGGCCCTGGAAGGCAGCCGCACCCCAGACGCTCCCGGGGTGGCTGGCCCGGACCCAGACTCCGCCGCGGGCCCAGTGGCCGTCCTTTCGGCCCGCGAGCCCCTCGACCTGCACCTGGCCGCCCCCACCGGCGCCCAGCCCCGGCGCCGCCACCTGTGTGCCGGTGTGTCCCTCCACAGCTCCCTCCGACAAAAGCCCCGCCCCACCACCACCCCGCCCCTCTGGCGTGTCAACGCGGTTGGGTGCGGGAGCGGGATCGAGGGCAGGGGCCGCTTCCCCGGGCCTGCCGGCCACCAGGGGCGGGGTCCTGACCTTGGCGGGGGGGGGTGTGTGTGTGTGGGGGCAAGGGTGGCCTTGCCGGGGCTGAGGGGCCGTGGCGACTCAATGGTGGCTCCCGGTGGCTTCGGGCCGGCTGCTGTCGGGCAGGAGGGCCGGCCCGGGCTGCGGCCGGGCTGCGCCTAGCGCCGCGTGGGCGGGCAGGGCCGATGCCCAAGGGACCGCGGGCCCCGGGCCCTGAAGCCTCCGGGGCCACGTCCCTGTGAGCGACGTGCGGGATCTTGGGCGGGGCGCCAAGCGCCGAAGGGTTTGCTGGGTCACGGCCGCCCTGGGCTGGGAGGTGGTCGCCAAACCCTCCGCCGCCGCCCGATACCCGAGACCTCCGGTCCCCCTGCCTGGGCGGGCGAGGGGGCCCTGCCGGGGCGGGCTGGCCGCCAGGCTGGTGTTAAGGCGCCAGCGCCAGCGAAACTGGGCCTCAAGGGGCCGCCCGCGGCCCCCCGCCCCCGTCTACGGCCATACCACCCTGAACGCGCCCGATCTCGTCTGATCTCGGAAGCTAAGCAGGGTCGGGCCTGGTTAGTACTTGGATGGGAGACCGCCTGGGAATACCGGGTGCTGTAGGCTTTTTGCCTCCCGCTCCGCCCGCCTTCTCCTTTACTCGCCCGCCGCGGGGGCCGCCGGCTCCGCCCCCGCCGGGCCCCGCTGCAGGCCCCACCTCCTCAGGCCCCTCCCACCACGGCGCGCGCCGGCGGGGGCGCTCCCCGCCGGCCCGGCCGGCCAGGCGGCCAGAAGGCGGCCGTGGAAGGCAGCCGCACCCCAGACGCTCCCGGGGTGGCTGGCCCAGACCCAGACTCCGCCGCGGGCCCAGTGGCCGTCCTTTCGGCCCGCGAGCCCCTCGACCTGCACCTGGCCGCCCCCACCGGCGCCCAGCCCCGGCGCCGCCACCTGTGTGCCGGTGTGTCCCTCCACAGCTCCCTCCGACAAAAGCCCCGCCTCACCACCACCCCGCCCCTCTGGCGTGTCAACGCGGTTGGGTGCGGGAGCGGGATCGAGGGCAGGGGCCGCTTCCCCGGGCCTGCCGGCCACCAGGGGCGGGGTCCTGAGCTCGGCGGGGGGGGGGGTGTGTGTGGGGGCAAGGGTGGCCTTGCCGGGGCTGAGGGGCCGTGGCGACTCAATGGTGGCTCCCGGTGGCTTCGGGCCGGCTGCTGTCGGGCAGGAGGGCCGGCCCGGGCTGCGGCCGGGCTGCGCCTAGCGCCGCGTGGGCGGGCAGGGCCGATGCCCAAGGGACCGCGGGCCCCGGGCCCTGAAGCCTCCGGGGCCACGTCCCTGTGAGCGACGTGCGGGATCTTGGGCGGGGCGCCAAGCGCCGAAGGGTTTGCTGGGTCACGGCCGCCCTGGGCTGGGAGGTGGTCGCCAAACCCTCCGCCGCCGCCCGATACCCGAGACCTCCGGTCCCCCTGCCTGGGCGGGCGAGGGGGCCCTGCCGGGGCGGGCTGGCCGCCAGGCTGGCGTTAAGGCGCCAGCGCCAGCGAAACTGGGCCTCAAGGGGCCGCCCGCGGCCCCCCGCCCCCGTCTACGGCCATACCACCCTGAACGCGCCCGATCTCGTCTGATCTCGGAAGCTAAGCAGGGTCGGGCCTGGTTAGTACTTGGATGGGAGACCGCCTGGGAATACCGGGTGCTGTAGGCTTTTTGCCTCCCGCTCCGCCCGCCTTCTCCTTTACTCGCCCGCGGCGGGGGCCGCCGGCTCCGCCCCCGCCGGGCCCCGCTGCAGGCCCCACCTCCTCAGGCCCCTCCCACCACGGCGCGCGCCGGCGGGGGCGCTCCCCGCCGGCCCGGCCGGCCAGGCGGCCAGAAGGCGGCCCTGGAAGGCAGCCGCACCCCAGACGCTCCCGGGGTGGCTGGCCCGGACCCAGACTCCGCCGCGGGCCCAGTGGCCGTCCTTTCGGCCCGCGAGCCCCTCGACCTGCACCTGGCCGCCCCCACCGGCGCCCAGCCCCGGCGCCGCCACCTGTGTGCCGGTGTGTCCCTCCACAGCTCCCTCCGACAAAAGCCCCGCCCCACCACCAGCCCGCCCCTCTGGCGTGTCACCGCGGCCGGGTGCGGGAGCGGGATCGAGGGCAGGGGCCGCTTCCCCGGGCCTGCCGGCCACCAGGGGCGGGGTCCTGAGCTCGGCGGGGGCTGTGGGGGCAAGGGTGGCCTTGCCGGGGCTGAGGGGCCGTGGCGACTCAATGGTGGCTCCCGGTGGCTTCGGGCCGGCTGCTGTCGGGCAGGAGGGCCGGCCCGGGCTGCGGCCGGGCTGCGCCTAGCGCCGCGTGGGCGGGCAGGGCCGATGCCCAAGGGACCGCGGGCCCCGGGCCCTGAAGCCTCCGGGGCCACGTCCCTGTGAGCGACGTGCGGGATCTTGGGCGGGGCGCCAAGCGCCAAAGGGTTTGCTGGGTCACGGCCGCCCTGGGCTGGGAGGTGGTCGCCAAACCCTCCGCCGCCGCCCGATACCCGAGACCTCCGGTCCCCCTGCCTGGGCGGGCGAGGGGGCCCTGCCGGGGCGGGCTGGCCGCCAGGCTGGCGTTAAGGCGCCAGCGCCAGCGAAACTGGGCCTCAAGGGGCCGCCCGCGGCCCCCCGCCCCCGTCTACGGCCATACCACCCTGAACGCGCCCGATCTCGTCTGATCTCGGAAGCTAAGCAGGGTCGGGCCTGGTTAGTACTTGGATGGGAGACCGCCTGGGAATACCGGGTGCTGTAGGCTTTTTGCCTCCCGCTCCGCCCGCCTTCTCCTTTACTCGCCCGCGGCGGGGGCCGCCGGCTCCGCCCCCGCCGGGCCCCGCTGCAGGCCCCACCTCCTCAGGCCCCTCCCACCACGGCGCGCGCCGGCGGGGGCGCTCCCCGCCGGCCCGGCCGGCCAGGCGGCCAGAAGGCGGCCCTGGAAGGCAGCCGCACCCCAGACGCTCCCGGGGTGGCTGGCCCGGACCCAGACTCCGCCGCGGGCCCAGTGGCCGTCCTTTCGGCCCGCGAGCCCCTCGACCTGCACCTGGCCGCCCGCACCGGCGCCCAGCCCCGGCGCCGCCACCTGTGTGCCGGTGTGTCCCTCCACAGCTCCCTCCGACAAAAGCCCCGCCCCACCACCACCCCGCCCCTCTGGCGTGTCAACGCGGTTGGGTGCGGGAGCGGGATCGAGGGCAGGGGCCGCTTCCCCGGGCCTGCCGGCCACCAGGGGCGGGGTCCTGAGCTCGGCGGGGGGGGGGGTGTGTGTGTGGGGGCAAGGGTGGCCTTGCCGGGGCTGAGGGGCCGTGGCGACTCAATGGTGGCTCCCGGTGGCTTCGGGCCGGCTGCTGTCGGGCAGGAGGGCCGGCCCGGGCTGCGGCCGGGCTGCGCCTAGCGCCGCGTGGGCGGGCAGGGCCGATGCCCAAGGGACCGCGGGCCCCGGGCCCTGAAGCCTCCGGGGCCACGTCCCTGTGAGCGACGTGCGGGATCTTGGGCGGGGCGCCAAGCGCCGAAGGGTTTGCTGGGTCACGGCCGCCCTGGGCTGGGAGGTGGTCGCCAAACCCTCCGCCGCCGCCCGATACCCGAGACCTCCGGTCCCCCTGCCTGGGCGGGCGAGGGGGCCCTGCCGGGGCGGGCTGGCCGCCAGGCTGGCGTTAAGGCGCCAGCGCCAGCGAAACTGGGCCTCAAGGGGCCGCCCGCGGCCCCCCGCCCCCGTCTACGGCCATACCACCCTGAACGCGCCCGATCTCGTCTGATCTCGGAAGCTAAGCAGGGTCGGGCCTGGTTAGTACTTGGATGGGAGACCGCCTGGGAATACCGGGTGCTGTAGGCTTTTTGCCTCCCGCTCCGCCCGCCTTCTCCTTTACTCGCCCGCGGCGGGGGCCGCCGGCTCCGCCCCCGCCGGGCCCCGCTGCAGGCCCCACCTCCTCAGGCCCCTCCCACCACGGCGCGCGCCGGCGGGGGCGCTCCCCGCCGGCCCGGCCGGCCAGGCGGCCAGAAGGCGGCCCTGGAAGGCAGCCGCACCCCAGACGCTCCCGGGGTGGCTGGCCCGGACCCAGACTCCGCCGCGGGCCCAGTGGCCGTCCTTTCGGCCCGCGAGCCCCTCGACCTGCACCTGGCCGCCCGCACCGGCGCCCAGCCCCGGCGCCGCCACCTGTGTGCCGGTGTGTCCCTCCACAGCTCCCTCCGACAAAAGCCCCGCCCCACCACCACCCCGCCCCTCTGGCGTGTCAACGCGGTTGGGTGCGGGAGCGGGATCGAGGGCAGGGGCCGCTTCCCCGGGCCTGCCGGCCACCAGGGGCGGGGTCCTGAGCTCGGCGGGGGGGGGGGTGTGTGTGTGGGGGCAAGGGTGGCCTTGCCGGGGCTGAGGGGCCGTGGCGACTCAATGGTGGCTCCCGGTGGCTTCGGGCCGGCTGCTGTCGGGCAGGAGGGCCGGCCCGGGCTGCGGCCGGGCTGCGCCTAGCGCCGCGTGGGCGGGCAGGGCCGATGCCCAAGGGACCGCGGGCCCCGGGCCCTGAAGCCTCCGGGGCCACGTCCCTGTGAGCGACGTGCGGGATCTTGGGCGGGGCGCCAAGCGCCGAAGGGTTTGCTGGGTCACGGCCGCCCTGGGCTGGGAGGTGGTCGCCAAACCCTCCGCCGCCGCCCGATACCCGAGACCTCCGGTCCCCCTGCCTGGGCGGGCGAGGGGGCCCTGCCGGGGCGGGCTGGCCGCCAGGCTGGCGTTAAGGCGCCAGCGCCAGCGAAACTGGGCCTCAAGGGGCCGCCCGCGCCCCCCCGCCCCCGTCTACGGCCATACCACCCTGAACGCGCCCGATCTCGTCTGATCTCGGAAGCTAAGCAGGGTCGGGCCTGGTTAGTACTTGGATGGGAGACCGCCTGGGAATACCGGGTGCTGTAGGCTTTTTGCCTCCCGCTCCGCCCGCCTTCTCCTTTACTCGCCCGCGGCGGGGGCCGCCGGCTCCGCCCCCGCCGGGCCCCGCTGCAGGCCCCACCTCCTCAGGCCCCTCCCACCACGGCGCGCGCCGGCGGGGGCACTCCCCGCCGGCCCGGCCGGCCAGGCGGCCAGAAGGCGGCCCTGGAAGGCAGCCGCACCCCAGACGCTCCCGGGGTGGCTGGCCCGGACCCAGACTCCGCCGCGGGCCCAGTGGCCGTCCTTTCGGCCCGCGAGCCCCTCGACCTGCACCTGGCCGCCCCCACCGGCGCCCAGCCCCGGCGCCGCCACCTGTGTGCCGGTGTGTCCCTCCACAGCTCCCTCCGACAAAAGCCCCGCCCCACCACCACCCCGCCCCTCTGGCGTGTCAACGCGGTTGGGTGCGGGAGCGGGATCGAGGGCAGGGGCCGCTTCCCCGGGCCTGCCGGCCACCAGGGGCGGGGTCCTGAGCTCGGCGGGGGGGGGTGTGTGTGTGTGGGGGCAAGGGTGGCCTTGCCGGGGCTGAGGGGCCGTGGCGACTCAATGGTGGCTCCCGGTGGCTTCGGGCCGGCTGCTGTCGGGCAGGAGGGCCGGCCCGGGCTGCGGCCGGGCTGCGCCTAGCGCCGCGTGGGCGGGCAGGGCCGATGCCCAAGGGACCGCGGGCCCCGGGCCCTGAAGCCTCCGGGGCCACGTCCCTGTGAGCGACGTGCGGGATCTTGGGCGGGGCGCCAAGCGCCGAAGGGTTTGCTGGGTCACGGCCGCCCTGGGCTGGGAGGTGGTCGCCAAACCCTCCGCCGCCGCCCGATACCCGAGACCTCCGGTCCCCCTGCCTGGGCGGGCGAGGGGGCCCTGCCGGGGCGGGCTGGCCGCCAGGCTGGCGTTAAGGCGCCAGCGCCAGCGAAACTGGGCCTCAAGGGGCCGCCCGCTGCCCCCCGCCCCCGTCTACGGCCATACCACCCTGAACGCGCCCGATCTCGTCTGATCTCGGAAGCTAAGCAGGGTCGGGCCTGGTTAGTACTTGGATGGGAGACCGCCTGGGAATACCGGGTGCTGTAGGCTTTTTGCCTCCCGCTCCGCCCGCCTTCTCCTTTACTCGCCCGCGGCGGGGGCCGCCGGCTCCGCCCCCGCCGGGCCCCGCTGCAGGCCCCACCTCCTCAGGCCCCTCCCACCACGGCGCGCGCCGGCGGGGGCGCTCCCCGCCGGCCCGGCCGGCCAGGCGGCCAGAAGGCGGCCCTGGAAGGCAGCCGCACCCCAGACGCTCCCGGGGTGGCTGGCCCGGACCCAGACTCCGCCGCGGGCCCAGTGGCCGTCCTTTCGGCCCGCGAGCCCCTCGACCTGCACCTGGCCGCCCCCACCGGCGCCCAGCCCCGGCGCCGCCACCTGTGTGCCGGTGTGTCCCTCCACAGCTCCCTCCGACAAAAGCCCCGCCCCACCACCACCCCGCCCCTCTGGCGTGTCAACGCGGTTGGGTGCGGGAGCGGGATCGAGGGCAGGGGCCGCTTCCCCGGGCCTGCCGGCCACCAGGGGCGGGGTCCTGAGCTCGGCGGGGGGGGGTGTGTGTGTGTGGGGGCAAGGGTGGCCTTGCCGGGGCTGAGGGGCCGTGGCGACTCAATGGTGGCTCCCGGTGGCTTCGGGCCGGCTGCTGTCGGGCAGGAGGGCCGGCCCGGGCTGCGGCCGGGCTGCGCCTAGCGCCGCGTGGGCGGGCAGGGCCGATGCCCAAGGGACCGCGGGCCCCGGGCCCTGAAGCCTCCGGGGCCACGTCCCTGTGAGCGACGTGCGGGATCTTGGGCGGGGCGCCAAGCGCCGAAGGGTTTGCTGGGTCACGGCCGCCCTGGGCTGGGAGGTGGTCGCCAAACCCTCCGCCGCCGCCCGATACCCGAGACCTCCGGTCCCCCTGCCTGGGCGGGCGAGGGGGCCCTGCCGGGGCGGGCTGGCCGCCAGGCTGGCGTTAAGGCGCCAGCGCCAGCGAAACTGGGCCTCAAGGGGCCGCCCGCGGCCCCCCGCCCCCGTCTACGGCCATACCACCCTGAACGCGCCCGATCTCGTCTGATCTCGGAAGCTAAGCAGGGTCGGGCCTGGTTAGTACTTGGATGGGAGACCGCCTGGGAATACCGGGTGCTGTAGGCTTTTTGCCTCCCGCTCCGCCCGCCTTCTCCTTTACTCGCCCGCGGCGGGGGCCGCCGGCTCCGCCCCCGCCGGGCCCCGCTGCAGGCCCCACCTCCTCAGGCCCCTCCCACCACGGCGCGCGCCGGCGGGGGCGCTCCCCGCCGGCCCGGCCGGCCAGGCGGCCAGAAGGCGGCCCTGGAAGGCAGCCGCACCCCAGACGCTCCCGGGGTGGCTGGCCCGGACCCAGACTCCGCCGCGGGCCCAGTGGACGTCCTTTCGGCCCGCGAGCCCCTCGACCTGCACCTGGCCGCCCCCACCGGCGCCCAGCCCCGGCGCCGCCACCTGTGTGCCGGTGTGTCCCTCCACAGCTCCCTCCGACAAAAGCCCCGCCCCACCACCACCCCGCCCCTCTGGCGTGTCAACGCGGTTGGGTGCGGGAGCGGGATCGAGGGCAGGGGCCGCTTCCCTGGGCCTGCCGGCCACCAGGGGCGGGGTCCTGAGCTCGGCGGGGGGGGGGGTGTGTGTGTGGGGGCAAGGGTGGCCTTGCCGGGGCTGAGGGGCCGTGGCGACTCAATGGTGGCTCCCGGTGGCTTCGGGCCGGCTGCTGTCGGGCAGGAGGGCCGGCCCGGGCTGCGGCCGGGCTGCGCCTAGCGCTGCGTGGGCGGGCAGGGCCGATGCCCAAGGGACCGCGGGCCCCGGGCCCTGAAGCCTCCGGGGCCACGTCCCTGTGAGCGACGTGCGGGATCTTGGGCGGGGCGCCAAGCGCCGAAGGGTTTGCTGGGTCACGGCCGCCCTGGGCTGGGAGGTGGTCGCCAAACCCTCCGCCGCCGCCCGATACCCGAGACCTCCGGTCCCCCTGCCTGGGCGGGCGAGGGGGCCCTGCCGGGGCGGGCTGGCCGCCAGGCTGGCGTTAAGGCGCCAGCGCCAGCGAAACTGGGCCTCAAGGGGCCGCCCGCGGCCCCCCGCCCCCGTCTACGGCCATACCACCCTGAACGCGCCCGATCTCGTCTGATCTCGGAAGCTAAGCAGGGTCGGGCCTGGTTAGTACTTGGATGGGAGACCGCCTGGGAATACCGGGTGCTGTAGGCTTTTTGCCTCCCGCTCCGCCCGCCTTCTCCTTTACTCGCCCGCGGCGGGGGCCGCCGGCTCCGCCCCCGCCGGGCCCCGCTGCAGGCCCCACCTCCTCAGGCCCCTCCCACCACGGCGCGCGCCGGCGGGGGCGCTCCCCGCTGGCCCGGCCGGCCAGGCGGCCAGAAGGTGGCCCTGGAAGGCAGCCGCACCCCAGACGCTCCCGGGGTGGCTGGCCCGGACCCAGACTCCGCCGCGGGCCCAGTGGCCGTCCTTTCGGCCCGCGAGCCCCTCGACCTGCACCTGGCCGCCCCCACCGGCGCCCAGCCCCGGCGCCACCACCTGTGTGCCGGTGTGTCCCTCCACAGCTCCCTCCGACAAAAGCCCCGCCCCACCACCACCCCGCCCCTCTGGCGTGTCAACGCGGTTGGGTGCGGGAGCGGGATCGAGGGCAGGGGCCGCTTCCCCGGGCCTGCCGGCCACCAGGGGCGGGGTCCTGAGCTCGGCGGGCGGGGGGGGTGTGTGTGGGGGCAAGGGTGGCCTTGCCGGGGCTGAGGGGCCGTGGCGACTCAATGGTGGCTCCCGGTGGCTTCGGGCCGGCTGCTGTCGGGCAGGAGGGCCGGCCCGGGCTGCGGCCGGGCTGCGGCCGGGCTGCGCCTAGCCCCGCGTGGGCGGGCAGGGCCGATGCCCAAGGGACCGCGGGCCCCGGGCCCTGAAGCCTCCGGGGCCACGTCCCTGTGAGCGACGTGCGGGATCTTGGGCGGGGCGCCAAGCGCCGAAGGGTTTGCTGGGTCACGGCCGCCCTGGGCTGGGAGGTGGTCGCCAAACCCTCCGCCGCCGCCCGATACCCGAGACCTCCGGTCCCCCTGCCTGGGCGGGCGAGGGGGCCCTGCCGGGGCGGGCTGGCCGCCAGGCTGGCGTTAAGGCGCCAGCGCCAGCGAAACTGGGCCTCAAGGGGCCGCCCGCGGCCCCCCGCCCCCGTCTACGGCCATACCACCCTGAACGCGCCCGATCTCGTCTGATCTCGGAAGCTAAGCAGGGTCGGGCCTGGTTAGTACTTGGATGGGAGACCGCCTGGGAATACCGGGTGCTGTAGGCTTTTTGCCTCCCGCTCCGCCCGCCTTCTCCTTTACTCGCCCGCGGCGGGGGCCGCCGGCTCCGCCCCCGCCGGGCCCCGCTGCAGGCCCCACCTCCTCAGGCCCCTCCCACCACGGCGCGCGCCGGCGGGGGCGCTCCCCGCCGGCCCGGCCGGCCAGGCGGCCAGAAGGCGGCCCTGGAAGGCAGCCGCAACCCAGACGCTCCCGGGGTGGCTGGCCCGGACCCAGACTCCGCCGCGGGCCCAGTGGCCGTCCTTTCGGCCCGCGAGCCCCTCGACCTGCACCTGGCCGCCCCCACCGGCGCCCAGTCCCGGCGCCGCCACCTGTGTGCCGGTGTGTCCCTCCACAGCTCCCTCCGACAAAAGCCCCGCCCCACCACCACACCGCCCCTCTGGCGTGTCAACGCGGTTGGGTGCGGGAGCGGGATCGAGGGCAGGGGCCGCTTCCCCGGGCCTGCCGGCCACCAGGGGCGGGGTCCTGAGCTCGGCGGTGGGGGGGGGGTGTGGGGGCAAGGGTGGCCTTGCCGGGGCTGAGGGGCCGTGGCGACTCAATGGTGGCTCCCGGTGGCTTCGGGCCGGCTGCTGTCGGGCAGGAGGGCCGGCCCGGGCTGCGGCCGGGCTGCGCCTAGCGCCGCGTGGGCGGGCAGGGCCGATGCCCAAGGGACCGCGGGCCCCGGGCCCTGAAGCCTCCGGGGCCACGTCCCTGTGAGCGACGTGCGGGATCTTGGGCGGGGCGCCAAGCGCCGAAGGGTTTGCTGGGTCACGGCCGCCCTGGGCTGGGAGGTGGTCGCCAAACCCTCCGCCGCCGCCCGATACCCGAGACCTCCGGTCCCCCTGCCTGGGCGGGCGAGGGGGCCCTGCCGGGGCGGGCTGGCCGCCAGGCTGGCGTTAAGGCGCCAGCGCCAGCGAAACTGGGCCTCAAGGGGCCGCCCGCGGCCCCCCGCCCCCGTCTACGGCCATACCACCCTGAACGCGCCCGATCTCGTCTGATCTCGGAAGCTAAGCAGGGTCGGGCCTGGTTAGTACTTGGATGGGAGACCGCCTGGGAATACCGGGTGCTGTAGGCTTTTTGCCTCCCGCTCCGCCCGCCTTCTCCTTTACTCGCCCGCGGCGGGGGCCGCCGGCTCCGCCCCCGCCGGGCCCCGCTGCAGGCCCCACCTCCTCAGGCCCCTCCCACCACGGCGCGCGCCGGCGGGGGCGCTCCCCGCCGGCCCGGCCGGCCAGGCGGCCAGAAGGCGGCCCTGGAAGGCAGCCGCACCCCAGACGCTCCCGGGGTGGCTGGCCCGGACCCAGACTCCGCCGCGGGCCCAGTGGCCGTCCTTTCGGCCCGCGAGCCCCTCGACCTGCACCTGGCCGCCCCCACCGGCGCCCAGCCCCGGCGCCGCCACCTGTGTGCCGGTGTGTCCCTCCACAGCTCCCTCCGACAAAAGCCCCGCCCCACCACCACCCCGCCCCTCTGGCGTGTCAACGCGGTTGGGTGCGGGAGCGGGATCGAGGGCAGGGGCCGCTTCCCCGGGCCTGCCGTCCACCAGGGGCGGGGTCCTGAGCTCGGCGGGGGGGGGGGTGTGTGTGTGGGGGCAAGGGTGGCCTTGCCGGGGCTGAGGGGCCGTGGCGACTCAATGGTGGCTCCCGGTGGCTTCGGGCCGGCTGCTGTCGGGCAGGAGGGCCGGCCCGGGCTGCGGCCGGGCTGCGCCTAGCGCCGCGTGGGCGGGCAGGGCCGATGCCCAAGGGACCGCGGGCCCCGGGCCCTGAAGCCTCCGGGGCCACGTCCCTGTGAGCGACGTGCGGGATCTTGGGCGGGGCGCCAAGCGCCGAAGGGTTTGCTGGGTCACGGCCGCCCTGGGCTGGGAGGTGGTCGCCAAACCCTCCGCCGCCGCCCGATACCCGAGACCTCCGGTCCCCCTGCCTGGGCGGGCGAGGGGGCCCTGCCGGGGCGGGCTGGCCGCCAGGCTGGCGTTAAGGCGCCAGCGCCAGCGAAACTGGGCCTCAAGGGGCCGCCCGCGGCCCCCCGCCCCCGTCTACGGCCATACCACCCTGAACGCGCCCGATCTCGTCTGATCTCGGAAGCTAAGCAGGGTCGGGCCTGGTTAGTACTTGGATGGGAGACCGCCTGGGAATACCGGGTGCTGTAGGCTTTTTGCCTCCCGCTCCGCCCGCCTTCTCCTTTACTCGCCCGCGGCGGGGGCCGCCGGCTCCGCCCCCGCCGGGCCCCGCTGCAGGCCCCACCTCCTCAGGCCCCTCCCACCACGGCGCGCGCCGGCGGGGGCGCTCCCCGCCGGCCCGGCCGGCCAGGCGGCCAGAAGGTGGCCCTGGAAGGCAGCCGCACCCCAGACGCTCCCGGGGTGGCTGGCCCGGACCCAGACTCCGCCGCGGGCCCAGTGGCCGTCCTTTCGGCCCGCGAGCCCCTCGACCTGCACCTGGCCGCCCCCACCGGCGCCCAGCCCCGGCGCCGCCACCTGTGTGCCGGTGTGTCCCTCCACAGCTCCCTCCGACAAAAGCCCCGCCCCACCACCACCCCGCCCCTCTGGCGTGTCAACGCGGTTGGGTGCGGGAGCGGGATCGAGGGCAGGGGCCGCTTCCCCGGGCCTGCCGGCCACCAGGGGCGGGGTCCTGAGCTCGGCGGGGGGGGGGGGTGTGTGTGTGGGGGCAAGGGTGGCCTTGCCGGGGCTGAGGGGCCGTGGCGACTCAATGGTGGCTCCCGGTGGCTTCGGGCCGGCTGCTGTCGGGCAGGAGGGCCGGCCCGGGCTGCGGCCGGGCTGCGCCTAGCGCCGCGTGGGCGGGCAGGGCCGATGCCCAAGGGACCGCGGGCCCCGGGCCCTGAAGCCTCCGGGGCCACGTCCCTGTGAGCGACGTGCGGGATCTTGGGCGGGGCGCCAAGCGCCGAAGGGTTTGCTGGGTCACGGCCGCCCTGGGCTGGGAGGTGGTTGCCAAACCCTCCGCCGCCGCCCGATACCCGAGACCTCCGTTCCCCCTGCCTGGGCGGGCGAGGGGGCCCTGCCGGGGCGGGCTGGCCGCCAGGCTGGCGTTAAGGCGCCAGCGCCAGCGAAACTGGGCCTCAAGGGGCCGCCCGCGGCCCCCCGCCCCCGTCTACGGCCATACCACCCTGAACGCGCCCGATCTCGTCTGATCTCGGAAGCTAAGCAGGGTCGGGCCTGGTTAGTACTTGGATGGGAGACCGCCTGGGAATACCGGGTGCTGTAGGCTTTTTGCCTCCCGCTCCGCCCGCCTTCTCCTTTACTCGCCCGCGGCGGGGGCCGCCGGCTCCGCCCCCGCCGGGCCCCGCTGCAGGCCCCACCTCCTCAGGCCCCTCCCACCACGGCGCGCGCCGGCGGGGGCGCTCCCCGCCGGCCCGGCCGGCCAGGCGGCCAGAAGGCGGCCCTGGAAGGCAGCCGCACCCCAGACGCTCCCGGGGTGGCTGGCCCGGACCCAGACTCCGCCGCGGGCCCAGTGGCCGTCCTTTCGGCCCGCGAGCCCCTCGACCTGCACCTGGCCGCCCCCACCGGCGCCCAGCCCCGGCGCCGCCACCTGTGTGCCGGTGTGTCCCTCCACAGCTCCCTCCGACAAAAGCCCCGCCCCACCACCACCCCGCCCCTCTGGCGTGTCAACGCGGTTGGGTGCGGGAGCGGGATCGAGGGCAGGGGCCGCTTCCCCGGGCCTGCCGGCCACCAGGGGCGGGGTCCTGAGCTCGGCGGGGGGGGGGGGTGTGTGTGGGGGCAAGGGTGGCCTTGCCGGGGCTGAGGGGCCGTGGCGACTCAATGGTGGCTCCCGGTGGCTTCGGGCCGGCTGCTGTCGGGCAGGAGGGCCGGCCCGGGCTGCGGCCGGGCTGCGGCCGGGCTGCGCCTAGCCCCGCGTGGGCGGGCAGGGCCGATGCCCAAGGGACCGCGGGCCCCGGGCCCTGAAGCCTCCGGGGCCACGTCCCTGTGAGCGACGTGCGGGATCTTGGGCGGGGCGCCAAGCGCCGAAGGGTTTGCTGGGTCACGGCCGCCCTGGGCTGGGAGGTGGTCGCCAAACCCTCCGCCGCCGCCCGATACCCGAGACCTCCGGTCCCCCTGCCTGGGCGGGCGAGGGGGCCCTGCCGGGGCGGGCTGGCCGCCAGGCTGGCGTTAAGGCGCCAGCGCCAGCGAAACTGGGCCTCAAGGGGCCGCCCGCGGCCCCCCGCCCCCGTCTACGGCCATACCACCCTGAACGCGCCCGATCTCGTCTGATCTCGGAAGCTAAGCAGGGTCGGGCCTGGTTAGTACTTGGATGGGAGACCGCCTGGGAATACCGGGTGCTGTAGGCTTTTTGCCTCCCGCTCCGCCCGCCTTCTCCTTTACTCGCCCGCGGCGGGGGCCGCCGGCTCCGCCCCCGCCGGGCCCCGCTGCAGGCCCCACCTCCTCAGGCCCCTCCCACCACGGCGCGCGCCGGCGGGGGCGCTCCCCGCCGGCCCGGCCGGCCAGGCGGCCAGAAGGCGGCCCTGGAAGGCAGCCGCACCCCAGACGCTCCCGGGGTGGCTGGCCCGGACCCAGACTCCGCCGCGGGCCCAGTGGCCGTCCTTTCGGCCCGCGAGCCCCTCGACCTGCACCTGGCCGCCCCCACCGGCGCCCAGTCCCGGCGCCGCCACCTGTGTGCCGGTGTGTCCCTCCACAGCTCCCTCCGACAAAAGCCCCGCCCCACCACCACACCGCCCCTCTGGCGTGTCAACGCGGTTGGGTGCGGGAGTGGGATCGAGGGCAGGGGCCGCTTCCCCGGGCCTGCCGGCCACCAGGGGCGGGGTCCTGAGCTCGGCGGTGGGGGGGGGGTGTGGGGGCAAGGGTGGCCTTGCCGGGGCTGAGGGGCCGTGGCGACTCAATGGTGGCTCCCGGTGGCTTCGGGCTGGCTGCTGTCGGGCAGGAGGGCCGGCCCGGGCTGCGGCCGGGCTGCGCCTAGCGCCGCGTGGGCGGGCAGGGCCGATGCCCAAGGGACCGCGGGCCCCGGGCCCTGAAGCCTCCGGGGCCACGTCCCTGTGAGCGACGTGCGGGATCTTGGGCGGGGCGCCAAGCGCCGAAGGGTTTGCTGGGTCACGGCCGCCCTGGGCTGGGAGGTGGTCGCCAAACCCTCCGCCGCCGCCCGATACCCGAGACCTCCGGTCCCCCTGCCTGGGCGGGCGAGGGGGCCCTGCCGGGGCGGGCTGGCCGCCAGGCTGGCGTTAAGGCGCCAGCGCCAGCGAAACTGGGCCTCAACGGGCCGCCCGCGGCCCCCCGCCCCCGTCTACGGCCATACCACCCTGAACGCGCCCGATCTCGTCTGATCTCGGAAGCTAAGCAGGGTCGGGCCTGGTTAGTACTTGGATGGGAGACCGCCTGGGAATACCGGGTGCTGTAGGCTTTTTGCCTCCCGCTCCGCCCGCCTTCTCCTTTACTCGCCCGCGGCGGGGGCCGCCGGCTCCGCCCCCGCCGGGCCCCGCTGCAGGCCACACCTCCTCAGGCCCCTCCCACCACGGCGCGCGCCGGCGGGGGCGCTCCCCGCCGGCCCGGCCGGCCAGGCGGCCAGAAGGCGGCCTTGGAAGGCAGCCGCACCCCAGACGCTCCCGGGGTGGCTGGCCCGGACCCAGACTCCGCCGCGGGCCCAGTGGCCGTCCTTTCGGCCCGCGAGCCCCTCGACCTGCACCTGGCCGCCCCCACCGGCGCCCAGCCCCGGCGCCGCCACCTGTGTGCCGGTGTGTCCCTCCACAGCTCCCTCCGACAAAAGCCCCGCCCCACCACCACCCCGCCCCTCTGGCGTGTCAACGCGGTTGGGTGCGGGAGCGGGATCGAGGGCAGGGGCCGCTTCCCCGGGCCTGCCGGCCACCAGGGGCGGGGTCCTGAGCTCGGCGGGGGGGGGGGGTGTGTGTGTGGGGGCAAGGGTGGCCTTGCCGGGGCTGAGGGGCCGTGGCGACTCAATGGTGGCTCCCGGTGGCTTCGGGCCGGCTGCTGTCGGGCAGGAGGGCCGGCCCGGGCTGCGGCCGGGCTGCGCCTAGCGCCGCGTGGGCGGGCAGGGCCGATGCCCAAGGGACCGCGGGCCCCGGGCCCTGAAGCCTCCGGGGCCACGTCCCTGTGAGCGACGTGCGGGATCTTGGGCGGGGCGCCAAGCGCCGAAGGGTTTGCTGGGTCATGGCCGCCCTGGGCTGGGAGGTGGTCGCCAAACCCTCCGCCGCCGCCCGATACCCGAGACCTCCGGTCCCCCTGCCTGGGCGGGCGAGGGGGCCCTGCCGGGGCGGGCTGGCCGCCAGGCTGGCGTTAAGGCGCCAGCGCCAGCGAAACTGGGCCTCAAGGGGCCGCCCGCGGCCCCCCGCCCCCGTCTACGGCCATACCACCCTGAACGCGCCCGATCTCGTCTGATCTCGGAAGCTAAGCAGGGTCGGGCCTGGTTAGTACTTGGATGGGAGACCGCCTGGGAATACCGGGTGCTGTAGGCTTTTTGCCTCCCGCTCCGCCCGCCTTCTCCTTTACTCGCCCGCGGCGGGGGCCGCCGGCTCCGCCCCCGCCGGGCCCCGCTGCAGGCCCCACCTCCTCAGGCCCCTCCCACCACGGCGCGCGCCGGCGGGGGCGCTCCCCGCCGGCCCGGCCGGCCAGGCGGCCAGAAGGCGGCCCTGGAAGGCAGCCGCACCCCAGACGCTCCCGGGGTGGCTGGCCCGGACCCAGACTCCGCCGCGGGCCCAGTGGCCGTCCTTTTGGCCCGCGAGCCCCTCGACCTGCACCTGGCCACCCCCACCGGCGCCCAGCCCCGGCGCCGCCACCTGTGTGCCGGTGTGTCCCTCCACAGCTCCCTCCGACAAAAGCCCCGCCCCACCACCACCCCGCCCCTCTGGCGTGTCAACGCGGTTGGGTGCGGGAGCGGGATCGAGGGCAGGGGCCGCTTCCCCGGGCCTGCCGGCCACCAGGGGCGGGGTCCTGAGCTCGGCGGGGGGGGGGGTGTGTGTGGGGGCAAGGGTGGCCTTGCCGGGGCTGAGGGGCCGTGGCGACTCAATGGTGGCTCCCGGTGGCTTCGGGCCGGCTGCTGTCGGGCAGGAGGGCCGGCCCGGGCTGCGGCCGGGCTGCGCCTAGCGCCGCGTGGGCGGGCAGGGCCGATGCCCAAGGGACCGCGGGCCCCGGGCCCTGAAGCCTCCGGGGCCACGTCCCTGTGAGCGACGTGCGGGATCTTGGGCGGGGCGCCAAGCGCCGAAGGGTTTGCTGGGTCACGGCCGCCCTGGGCTGGGAGGTGGTCGCCAAACCCTCCGCCGCCGCCCGATACCCGAGACCTCCGGTCCCCCTGCCTGGGCGGGCGAGGGGGCCCTGCCGGGGCGGGCTGGCCGCCAGGCTGGCGTTAAGGCGCCAGCGCCAGCGAAACTGGGCCTCAAGGGGCCGCCCGCGGTCCCCCGCCCCCGTCTACGGCCATACCACCCTGAACGCGCCCGATCTCGTCTGATCTCGGAAGCTAAGCAGGGTCGGGCCTGGTTAGTACTTGGATGGGAGACCGCCTGGGAATACCGGGTGCTGTAGGCTTTTTGCCTCCCGCTCCGCCCGCCTTCTCCTTTACTCGCCCGCGGCGGGGGCCGCCGGCTCCGCCCCCGCCGGGCCCCGCTGCAGGCCCCACCTCCTCAGGCCCCTCCCACCACGGCGCGCGCCGGCGGGGGCGCTCCCCGCCGGCCCGGCCGGCCAGGCGGCCAGAAGGCGGCCCTGGAAGGCAGCCGCACCCCAGACGCTCCCGGGGTGGCTGGCCCGGACCCAGACTCCGCCGCGGGCCCAGTGGCCGTCCTTTCGGCCCGCGAGCCCCTCGACCTGCACCTGGCCGCCCCCACCGGCGCCCAGCCCCGGCGCCGCCACCTGTGTGCCGGTGTGTCCCTCCACAGCTCCCTCCGACAAAAGCCCCGCCCCACCACCACCCCGCCCCTCTGGCGTGTCAACGCGGTTGGGTGCGGGAGCGGGATCGAGGGCAGGGGCCGCTTCCCCGGGCCTGCCGGCCACCAGGGGCGGGGTCCTGAGCTCGGCGGGGGGGGGGTGTGTGTGTGGGGGCAAGGGTGGCCTTGCCGGGGCTGAGGGGCCGTGGCGACTCAATGGTGCCTCCCGGTGGCTTCGGGCCGGCTGCTGTCGGGCAGGAGGGCCGGCCCGGGCTGCGGCCGGGCTGCGCCTAGCGCCGCGTGGGCGGGCAGGGCCGATGCCCAAGGGACCGCGGGCCCCGGGCCCTGAAGCCTCCGGGGCCACGTCCCTGTGAGCGACGTGCGGGATCTTGGGCGGGGCGCCAAGCGCCGAAGGGTTTGCTGGGTCACGGCCGCCCTGGGCTGGGAGGTGGTCGCCAAACCCTCCGCCGCCGCCCGATACCCGAGACCTCCGGTCCCCCTGCCTGGGCGGGCGAGGGGGCCCTGCCGGGGCGGGCTGGCCGCCAGGCTGGCGTTAAGGCGCCAGCGCCAGCGAAACTGGGCCTCAAGGGGCCGCCCGCGGCCCCCCGCCCCCGTCTACGGCCATACCACCCTGAACGCGCCCGATCTCGTCTGATCTCGGAAGCTAAGCAGGGTCGGGCCTGGTTAGTACTTGGATGGGAGACCGCCTGGGAATACCGGGTGCTGTAGGCTTTTTGCCTCCCGCTCCGCCCGCCTTCTCCTTTACTCGCCCGCGGCGGGGGCCGCCGGCTCCGCCCCCGCCGGGCCCCGCTGCAGGCCCCACCTCCTCAGGCCCCTCCCACCACGGCGCGCGCCGGCGGGGGCGCTCCCCGCCGGCCCGGCCGGCCAGGCGGCCAGAAGGCGGCCCTGGAAGGCAGCCGCACCCCAGACGCTCCCGGGGTGGCTGGCCCGGACCCAGACTCCGCCGCGGGCCCAGTGGCCGTCCTTTCGGCCCGCGAGCCCCTCGACCTGCACCTGGCCGCCCCCACCGGCGCCCAGCCCCGGCGCCGCCACCTGTGTGCCGGTGTGTCCCTCCACAGCTCCCTCCGACAAAAGCCCCGCCCCACCACCACCCCGCCCCTCTGGCGTGTCAACGCGGTTGGGTGCGGGAGCGGGATCGAGGGCAGGGGCCGCTTCCCCGGGCCTGCCGGCCACCAGGGGCGGGGTCCTGAGCTCGGCGGGGGGGGGGGGTGTGTGTGGGGGCAAGGGTGGCCTTGCCGGGGCTGAGGGGCCGTGGCGACTCAATGGTGGCTCCCGGTGGCTTCGGGCCGGCTGCTGTCGGTCAGGAGGGCCGGCCCGGGCTGCGGCCGGGCTGCGCCTAGCGCCGCGTGGGCGGGCAGGGCCGATGCCCAAGGGACCGCGGGCCCCGGGCCCTGAAGCCTCCGGGGCCACGTCCCTGTGAGCGACGTGCGGGATCTTGGGCGGGGCGCCAAGCGCCGAAGGGTTTGCTGGGTCACGGCCGCCCTGGGCTGGGAGGTGGTCGCCAAACCCTCCGCCGCCGCCCGATACCCGAGACCTCCGGTCCCCCTGCCTGGGCGGGCGAGGGGGCCCTGCCGGGGCGGGCTGGCCGCCAGGCTGGCGTTAAGGCGCCAGCGCCAGCGAAACTGGGCCTCAAGGGGCCGCCCGCGGCCCCCCGCCCCCGTCTACGGCCATACCACCCTGAACGCGCCCGATCTCGTCTGATCTCGGAAGCTAAGCAGGGTCGGGCCTGGTTAGTACTTGGATGGGAGACCGCCTGGGAATACCGGGTGCTGTAGGCTTTTTGCCTCCCGCTCCGCCCGCCTTCTCCTTTACTCGCCCGCGGCGGGGGCCGCCGGCTCCGCCCCCGCCGGGCCCCGCTGCAGGCCCCACCTCCTCAGGCCCCTCCCACCACGGCGCGCGCCGGCGGGGGCGCTCCCCGCTGGCCCGGCCGGCCAGGCGGCCAGAAGGTGGCCCTGGAAGGCAGCCGCACCCCAGACGCTCCCGGGGTGGCTGGCCCGGACCCAGACTCCGCCGCGGGCCCAGTGGCCGTCCTTTCGGCCCGCGAGCCCCTCGACCTGCACCTGGCCGCCCCCACCGGCGCCCAGCCCCGGCGCCGCCACCTGTGTGCCGGTGTGTCCCTCCACAGCTCCCTCCGACAAAAGCCCCGCCCCACCACCACCCCGCCCCTCTGGCGTGTCAACGCGGTTGGGTGCGGGAGCGGGATCGAGGGCAGGGGCCGCTTCCCCGGGCCTGCCGGCCACCAGGGGCGGGGTCCTGAGCTCGGCGGGGGGGGGGTGTGTGTGTGGGGGCAAGGGTGGCCTTGCCGGGGCTGAGGGGCCGTGGCGACTCAATGGTGGCTCCCGGTGGCTTCGGGCCGGCTGCTGTCGGGCAGGAGGGCCGGCCCGGGCTGCGGCCGGGCTGCGCCTAGCGCCGCGTGGGCGGGCAGGGCCGATGCCCAAGGGACCGCGGGCCCCGGGCCCTGAAGCCTCCGGGGCCACGTCCCTGTGAGCGACGTGCGGGATCTTGGGCGGGGCGCCAAGCGCCGAAGGGTTTGCTGGGTCACGGCCGCCCTGGGCTGGGAGGTGGTCGCCAAACCCTCCGCCGCCGCCCGATACCCGAGACCTCCGGTCCCCCTGCCTGGGCGGGCGAGGGGGCCCTGCCGGGGCGGGCTGGCCGCCAGGCTGGCGTTAAGGCGCCAGCGCCAGCGAAACTGGGCCTCAAGGGGCCGCCCGCGGTCCCCCGCCCCCGTCTACGGCCATACCACCCTGAACGCGCCCGATCTCGTCTGATCTCGGAAGCTAAGCAGGGTCGGGCCTGGTTAGTACTTGGATGGGAGACCGCCTGGGAATACCGGGTGCTGTAGGCTTTTTGCCTCCCGCTCCGCCCGCCTTCTCCTTTACTCGCCCGCGGCGGGGGCCGCCGGCTCCGCCCCCGCCGGGCCCCGCTGCAGGCCCCACCTCCTCAGGCCCCTCCCACCACGGCGCGCGCCGGCGGGGGCGCTCCCCGCCGGCCCGGCCGGCCAGGCGGCCAGAAGGCGGCCCTGGAAGGCAGCCGCACCCCAGACGCTCCCGGGGTGGCTGGCCCGGACCCAGACTCCGCCGCGGGCCCAGTGGCCGTCCTTTCGGCCCGCGAGCCCCTCGACCTGCACCTGGCCGCCCCCACCGGCGCCCAGCCCCGGCGCCGCCACCTGTGTGCCGGTGTGTCCCTCCACAGCTCCCTCCGACAAAAGCCCCGCCCCACCACCACCCCGCCCCTCTGGCGTGTCAACGCGGTTGGGTGCGGGAGCGGGATCGAGGGCAGGGGCCGCTTCCCCGGGCCTGCCGGCCACCAGGGGCGGGGTCCTGAGCTCGGCGGGGGGGGGGTGTGTGTGTGGGGGCAAGGGTGGCCTTGCCGGGGCTGAGGGGCCGTGGCGACTCAATGGTGCCTCCCGGTGGCTTCGGGCCGGCTGCTGTCGGGCAGGAGGGCCGGCCCGGGCTGCGGCCGGGCTGCGCCTAGCGCCGCGTGGGCGGGCAGGGCCGATGCCCAAGGGACCGCGGGCCCCGGGCCCTGAAGCCTCCGGGGCCACGTCCCTGTGAGCGACGTGCGGGATCTTGGGCGGGGCGCCAAGCGCCGAAGGGTTTGCTGGGTCACGGCCGCCCTGGGCTGGGAGGTGGTCGCCAAACCCTCCGCCGCCGCCCGATACCCGAGACCTCCGGTCCCCCTGCCTGGGCGGGCGAGGGGGCCCTGCCGGGGCGGGCTGGCCGCCAGGCTGGCGTTAAGGCGCCAGCGCCAGCGAAACTGGGCCTCAAGGGGCCGCCCGCGGCCCCCCGCCCCCGTCTACGGCCATACCACCCTGAACGCGCCCGATCTCGTCTGATCTCGGAAGCTAAGCAGGGTCGGGCCTGGTTAGTACTTGGATGGGAGACCGCCTGGGAATACCGGGTGCTGTAGGCTTTTTGCCTCCCGCTCCGCCCGCCTTCTCCTTTACTCGCCCGCGGCGGGGGCCGCCGGCTCCGCCCCCGCCGGGCCCCGCTGCAGGCCCCACCTCCTCAGGCCCCTCCCACCACGGCGCGCGCCGGCGGGGGCGCTCCCCGCCGGCCCGGCCGGCCAGGCGGCCAGAAGGCGGCCCTGGAAGGCAGCCGCACCCCAGACGCTCCCGGGGTGGCTGGCCCGGACCCAGACTCCGCCGCGGGCCCAGTGGCCGTCCTTTCGGCCCGCGAGCCCCTCGACCTGCACCTGGCCGCCCCCACCGGCGCCCAGCCCCGGCGCCGCCACCTGTGTGCCGGTGTGTCCCTCCACAGCTCCCTCCGACAAAAGCCCCGCCCCACCACCACCCCGCCCCTCTGGCGTGTCAACGCGGTTGGGTGCGGGAGCGGGATCGAGGGCAGGGGCCGCTTCCCCGGGCCTGCCGGCCACCAGGGGCGGGGTCCTGAGCTCGGCGGGGGGGGGGGGTGTGTGTGGGGGCAAGGGTGGCCTTGCCGGGGCTGAGGGGCCGTGGCGACTCAATGGTGGCTCCCGGTGGCTTCGGGCCGGCTGCTGTCGGTCAGGAGGGCCGGCCCGGGCTGCGGCCGGGCTGCGCCTAGCGCCGCGTGGGCGGGCAGGGCCGATGCCCAAGGGACCGCGGGCCCCGGGCCCTGAAGCCTCCGGGGCCACGTCCCTGTGAGCGACGTGCGGGATCTTGGGCGGGGCGCCAAGCGCCGAAGGGTTTGCTGGGTCACGGCCGCCCTGGGCTGGGAGGTGGTCGCCAAACCCTCCGCCGCCGCCCGATACCCGAGACCTCCGGTCCCCCTGCCTGGGCGGGCGAGGGGGCCCTGCCGGGGCGGGCTGGCCGCCAGGCTGGCGTTAAGGCGCCAGCGCCAGCGAAACTGGGCCTCAAGGGGCCGCCCGCGGCCCCCCGCCCCCGTCTACGGCCATACCACCCTGAACGCGCCCGATCTCGTCTGATCTCGGAAGCTAAGCAGGGTCGGGCCTGGTTAGTACTTGGATGGGAGACCGCCTGGGAATACCGGGTGCTGTAGGCTTTTTGCCTCCCGCTCCGCCCGCCTTCTCCTTTACTCGCCCGCGGCGGGGGCCGCCGGCTCCGCCCCCGCCGGGCCCCGCTGCAGGCCCCACCTCCTCAGGCCCCTCCCACCACGGCGCGCGCCGGCGGGGGCGCTCCCCGCTGGCCCGGCCGGCCAGGCGGCCAGAAGGTGGCCCTGGAAGGCAGCCGCACCCCAGACGCTCCCGGGGTGGCTGGCCCGGACCCAGACTCCGCCGCGGGCCCAGTGGCCGTCCTTTCGGCCCGCGAGCCCCTCGACCTGCACCTGGCCGCCCCCACCGGCGCCCAGCCCCGGCGCCGCCACCTGTGTGCCGGTGTGTCCCTCCACAGCTCCCTCCGACAAAAGCCCCGCCCCACCACCACCCCGCCCCTCTGGCGTGTCAACGCGGTTGGGTGCGGGAGCGGGATCGAGGGCAGGGGCCGCTTCCCCGGGCCTGCCGGCCACCAGGGGCGGGGTCCTGAGCTCGGCGGGGGGGGGGTGTGTGTGTGGGGGCAAGGGTGGCCTTGCCGGGGCTGAGGGGCCGTGGCGACTCAATGGTGGCTCCCGGTGGCTTCGGGCCGGCTGCTGTCGGGCAGGAGGGCCGGCCCGGGCTGCGGCCGGGCTGCGCCTAGCGCCGCGTGGGCGGGCAGGGCCGATGCCCAAGGGACCGCGGGCCCCGGGCCCTGAAGCCTCCGGGGCCACGTCCCTGTGAGCGACGTGCGGGATCTTGGGCGGGGCGCCAAGCGCCGAAGGGTTTGCTGGGTCACGGCCGCCCTGGGCTGGGAGGTGGTTGCCAAACCCTCCGCCGCCGCCCGATACCCGAGACCTCCGTTCCCCCTGCCTGGGCGGGCGAGGGGGCCCTGCCGGGGCGGGCTGGCCGCCAGGCTGGCGTTAAGGCGCCAGCGCCAGCGAAACTGGGCCTCAAGGGGCCGCCCGCGGCCCCCCGCCCCCGTCTACGGCCATACCACCCTGAACGCGCCCGATCTCGTCTGATCTCGGAAGCTAAGCAGGGTCGGGCCTGGTTAGTACTTGGATGGGAGACCGCCTGGGAATACCGGGTGCTGTAGGCTTTTTGCCTCCCGCTCCGCCCGCCTTCTCCTTTACTCGCCCGCGGCGGGGGCCGCCGGCTCCGCCCCCGCCGGGCCCCGCTGCAGGCCCCACCTCCTCAGGCCCCTCCCACCACGGCGCGCGCCGGCGGGGGCGCTCCACGCCGGCCCGGCCGGCCAGGCGGCCAGAAGGCGGCCCTGGAAGGCAGCCGCACCCCAGACGCTCCCGGGGTGGCTGGCCCGGACCCAGACTCCGCCGCGGGCCCAGTGGCCGTCCTTTCGGCCCGCGAGCCCCTCGACCTGCACCTGGCCGCCCCCACCGGCGCCCAGCCCCGGCGCCGCCACCTGTGTGCCGGTGTGTCCCTCCACAGCTCCCTCCGACAAAAGCCCCGCCCCACCACCACCCCGCCCCTCTGGCGTGTCAACGCGGTTGGGTGCGGGAGCGGGATCGAGGGCAGGGGCCGCTTCCCCGGGCCTGCCGGCCACCAGGGGCGGGGTCCTGAGCTCGGCGGGGGGGGGGGGTGTGTGTGGGGGCAAGGGTGGCCTTGCCGGGGCTGAGGGGCCGTGGCGACTCAATGGTGCCTCCCGGTGGCTTCGGGCCGGCTGCTGTCGGGCAGGAGGGCCGGCCCGGGCTGCGGCCGGGCTGCGCCTAGCGCCGCGTGGGCGGGCAGGGCCGATGCCCAAGGGACCGCGGGCCCCGGGCCCTGAAGCCTCCGGGGCCACGTCCCTGTGAGCGACGTGCGGGATCTTGGGCGGGGCGCCAAGCGCCGAAGGGTTTGCTGGGTCACGGCCGCCCTGGGCTGGGAGGTGGTCGCCAAACCCTCCGCCGCCGCCCGATACCCGAGACCTCCGGTCCCCCTGCCTGGGCGGGCGAGGGGGCCCTGCCGGGGCGGGCTGGCCGCCAGGCTGGCGTTAAGGCGCCAGCGCCAGCGAAACTGGGCCTCAAGGGGCCGCCCGCGGCCCCCCGCCCCCGTCTACGGCCATACCACCCTGAACGCGCCCGATCTCGTCTGATCTCGGAAGCTAAGCAGGGTCGGGCCTGGTTAGTACTTGGATGGGAGACCGCCTGGGAATACCGGGTGCTGTAGGCTTTTTGCCTCCCGCTCCGCCCGCCTTCTCCTTTACTCGCCCGCGGCGGGGGCCGCCGGCTCCGCCCCCGCCGGGCCCCGCTGCAGGCCCCACCTCCTCAGGCCCCTCCCACCACGGCGCGCGCCGGCGGGGGCGCTCCCCGCTGGCCCGGCCGGCCAGGCGGCCAGAAGGTGGCCCTGGAAGGCAGCCGCACCCCAGACGCTCCCGGGGTGGCTGGCCCGGACCCAGACTCCGCCGCGGGCCCAGTGGCCGTCCTTTCGGCCCGCGAGCCCCTCGACCTGCACCTGGCCGCCCCCACCGGCGCCCAGCCCCGGCGCCGCCACCTGTGTGCCGGTGTGTCCCTCCACAGCTCCCTCCGACAAAAGCCCCGCCCCACCACCACCCCGCCCCTCTGGCGTGTCAACGCGGTTGGGTGCGGGAGCGGGATCGAGGGCAGGGGCCGCTTCCCCGGGCCTGCCGGCCACCAGGGGCGGGGTCCTGAGCTCGGCGGGGGGGGGGTGTGTGTGTGGGGGCAAGGGTGGCCTTGCCGGGGCTGAGGGGCCGTGGCGACTCAATGGTGGCTCCCGGTGGCTTCGGGCCGGCTGCTGTCGGGCAGGAGGGCCGGCCCGGGCTGCGGCCGGGCTGCGCCTAGCGCCGCGTGGGCGGGCAGGGCCGATGCCCAAGGGACCGCGGGCCCCGGGCCCTGAAGCCTCCGGGGCCACGTCCCTGTGAGCGACGTGCGGGATCTTGGGCGGGGCGCCAAGCGCCGAAGGGTTTGCTGGGTCACGGCCGCCCTGGGCTGGGAGGTGGTCGCCAAACCCTCCGCCGCCGCCCGATACCCGAGACCTCCGGTCCCCCTGCCTGGGCGGGCGAGGGGGCCCTGCCGGGGCGGGCTGGCCGCCAGGCTGGCGTTAAGGCGCCAGCGCCAGCGAAACTGGGCCTCAAGGGGCCGCCCGCGGTCCCCCGCCCCCGTCTACGGCCATACCACCCTGAACGCGCCCGATCTCGTCTGATCTCGGAAGCTAAGCAGGGTCGGGCCTGGTTAGTACTTGGATGGGAGACCGCCTGGGAATACCGGGTGCTGTAGGCTTTTTGCCTCCCGCTCCGCCCGCCTTCTCCTTTACTCGCCCGCGGCGGGGGCCGCCG
This sequence comes from Grampus griseus, assembly GCF_964374135.1. Classification (NCBI taxonomy): domain Eukaryota; kingdom Metazoa; phylum Chordata; class Mammalia; order Artiodactyla; family Delphinidae; genus Grampus; species Grampus griseus. The sequence continues at coordinate 70,527 of NW_028133072.1, forward strand.
GCTCCGCCCCCGCCGGGCCCCGCTGCAGGCCCCACCTCCTCAGGCCCCTCCCACCACGGCGCGCGCCGGCGGGGGCGCTCCCCGCCGGCCCGGCCGGCCAGGCGGCCAGAAGGCGGCCCTGGAAGGCAGCCGCACCCCAGACGCTCCCGGGGTGGCTGGCCCGGACCCAGACTCCGCCGCGGGCCCAGTGGCCGTCCTTTCGGCCCGCGAGCCCCTCGACCTGCACCTGGCCGCCCCCACCGGCGCCCAGCCCCGGCGCCGCCACCTGTGTGCCGGTGTGTCCCTCCACAGCTCCCTCCGACAAAAGCCCCGCCCCACCACCACCCCGCCCCTCTGGCGTGTCAACGCGGTTGGGTGCGGGAGCGGGATCGAGGGCAGGGGCCGCTTCCCCGGGCCTGCCGGCCACCAGGGGCGGGGTCCTGAGCTCGGCGGGGGGGGGGTGTGTGTGTGGGGGCAAGGGTGGCCTTGCCGGGGCTGAGGGGCCGTGGCGACTCAATGGTGCCTCCCGGTGGCTTCGGGCCGGCTGCTGTCGGGCAGGAGGGCCGGCCCGGGCTGCGGCCGGGCTGCGCCTAGCGCCGCGTGGGCGGGCAGGGCCGATGCCCAAGGGACCGCGGGCCCCGGGCCCTGAAGCCTCCGGGGCCACGTCCCTGTGAGCGACGTGCGGGATCTTGGGCGGGGCGCCAAGCGCCGAAGGGTTTGCTGGGTCACGGCCGCCCTGGGCTGGGAGGTGGTCGCCAAACCCTCCGCCGCCGCCCGATACCCGAGACCTCCGGTCCCCCTGCCTGGGCGGGCGAGGGGGCCCTGCCGGGGCGGGCTGGCCGCCAGGCTGGCGTTAAGGCGCCAGCCCAGGCGAAACTGGGCCTCAAGGGGCCGCCCGCGGCCCCCCGCCCCCGTCTACGGCCATACCACCCTGAACGCGCCCGATCTCGTCTGATCTCGGAAGCTAAGCAGGGTCGGGCCTGGTTAGTACTTGGATGGGAGACCGCCTGGGAATACCGGGTGCTGTAGGCTTTTTGCCTCCCGCTCCGCCCGCCTTCTCCTTTACTCGCCCGCGGCGGGGGCCGCCGGCTCCGCCCCCGCCGGGCCCCGCTGCAGGCCCCACCTCCTCAGGCCCCTCCCACCACGGCGCGCGCCGGCGGGGGCGCTCCCCGCCGGCCCGGCCGGCCAGGCGGCCAGAAGGCGGCCCTGGAAGGCAGCCGCACCCCAGACGCTCCCGGGGTGGCTGGCCCGGACCCAGACTCCGCCGCGGGCCCAGTGGCCGTCCTTTCGGCCCGCGAGCCCCTCGACCTGCACCTGGCCGCCCCCACCGGCGCCCAGCCCCGGCGCCGCCACCTGTGTGCCGGTGTGTCCCTCCACAGCTCCCTCCGACAAAAGCCCCGCCCCACCACCACCCCGCCCCTCTGGCGTGTCAACGCGGTTGGGTGCGGGAGCGGGATCGAGGGCAGGGGCCGCTTCCCCGGGCCTGCCGGCCACCAGGGGCGGGGTCCTGAGCTCGGCGGGGGGGGGGGGTGTGTGTGGGGGCAAGGGTGGCCTTGCCGGGGCTGAGGGGCCGTGGCGACTCAATGGTGGCTCCCGGTGGCTTCGGGCCGGCTGCTGTCGGTCAGGAGGGCCGGCCCGGGCTGCGGCCGGGCTGCGCCTAGCGCCGCGTGGGCGGGCAGGGCCGATGCCCAAGGGACCGCGGGCCCCGGGCCCTGAAGCCTCCGGGGCCACGTCCCTGTGAGCGACGTGCGGGATCTTGGGCGGGGCGCCAAGCGCCGAAGGGTTTGCTGGGTCACGGCCGCCCTGGGCTGGGAGGTGGTCGCCAAACCCTCCGCCGCCGCCCGATACCCGAGACCTCCGGTCCCCCTGCCTGGGCGGGCGAGGGGGCCCTGCCGGGGCGGGCTGGCCGCCAGGCTGGCGTTAAGGCGCCAGCGCCAGCGAAACTGGGCCTCAAGGGGCCGCCCGCGGCCCCCCGCCCCCGTCTACGGCCATACCACCCTGAACGCGCCCGATCTCGTCTGATCTCGGAAGCTAAGCAGGGTCGGGCCTGGTTAGTACTTGGATGGGAGACCGCCTGGGAATACCGGGTGCTGTAGGCTTTTTGCCTCCCGCTCCGCCCGCCTTCTCCTTTACTCGCCCGCGGCGGGGGCCGCCGGCTCCGCCCCCGCCGGGCCCCGCTGCAGGCCCCACCTCCTCAGGCCCCTCCCACCACGGCGCGCGCCGGCGGGGGCGCTCCCCGCTGGCCCGGCCGGCCAGGCGGCCAGAAGGTGGCCCTGGAAGGCAGCCGCACCCCAGACGCTCCCGGGGTGGCTGGCCCGGACCCAGACTCCGCCGCGGGCCCAGTGGCCGTCCTTTCGGCCCGCGAGCCCCTCGACCTGCACCTGGCCGCCCCCACCGGCGCCCAGCCCCGGCGCCGCCACCTGTGTGCCGGTGTGTCCCTCCACAGCTCCCTCCGACAAAAGCCCCGCCCCACCACCACCCCGCCCCTCTGGCGTGTCAACGCGGTTGGGTGCGGGAGCGGGATCAAGGGCAGGGGCCGCTTCCCCGGGCCTGCCGGCCACCAGGGGCGGGGTCCTGAGCTCGGCGGGGGGGGGGTGTGTGTGTGGGGGCAAGGGTGGCCTTGCCGGGGCTGAGGGGCCGTGGCGACTCAATGGTGGCTCCCGGTGGCTTCGGGCCGGCTGCTGTCGGGCAGGAGGGCCGGCCCGGGCTGCGGCCGGGCTGCGCCTAGCGCCGCGTGGGCGGGCAGGGCCGATGCCCAAGGGACCGCGGGCCCCGGGCCCTGAAGCCTCCGGGGCCACGTCCCTGTGAGCGACGTGCGGGATCTTGGGCGGGGCGCCAAGCGCCGAAGGGTTTGCTGGGTCACGGCCGCCCTGGGCTGGGAGGTGGTTGCCAAACCCTCCGCCGCCGCCCGATACCCGAGACCTCCGTTCCCCCTGCCTGGGCGGGCGAGGGGGCCCTGCCGGGGCGGGCTGGCCGCCAGGCTGGCGTTAAGGCGCCAGCGCCAGCGAAACTGGGCCTCAAGGGGCCGCCCGCGGCCCCCCGCCCCCGTCTACGGCCATACCACCCTGAACGCGCCCGATCTCGTCTGATCTCGGAAGCTAAGCAGGGTCGGGCCTGGTTAGTACTTGGATGGGAGACCGCCTGGGAATACCGGGTGCTGTAGGCTTTTTGCCTCCCGCTCCGCCCGCCTTCTCCTTTACTCGCCCGCGGCGGGGGCCGCCGGCTCCGCCCCCGCCGGGCCCCGCTGCAGGCCCCACCTCCTCAGGCCCCTCCCACCACGGCGCGCGCCGGCGGGGGCGCTCCACGCCGGCCCGGCCGGCCAGGCGGCCAGAAGGCGGCCCTGGAAGGCAGCCGCACCCCAGACGCTCCCGGGGTGGCTGGCCCGGACCCAGACTCCGCCGCGGGCCCAGTGGCCGTCCTTTCGGCCCGCGAGCCCCTCGACCTGCACCTGGCCGCCCCCACCGGCGCCCAGCCCCGGCGCCGCCACCTGTGTGCCGGTGTGTCCCTCCACAGCTCCCTCCGACAAAAGCCCCGCCCCACCACCACCCCGCCCCTCTGGCGTGTCAACGCGGTTGGGTGCGGGAGCGGGATCGAGGGCAGGGGCCGCTTCCCCGGGCCTGCCGGCCACCAGGGGCGGGGTCCTGAGCTCGGCGGGGGGGGGGGGGTGTGTGTGGGGGCAAGGGTGGCCTTGCCGGGGCTGAGGGGCCGTGGCGACTCAATGGTGCCTCCCGGTGGCTTCGGGCCGGCTGCTGTCGGGCAGGAGGGCCGGCCCGGGCTGCGGCCGGGCTGCGCCTAGCGCCGCGTGGGCGGGCAGGGCCGATGCCCAAGGGACCGCGGGCCCCGGGCCCTGAAGCCTCCGGGGCCACGTCCCTGTGAGCGACGTGCGGGATCTTGGGCGGGGCGCCAAGCGCCGAAGGGTTTGCTGGGTCACGGCCGCCCTGGGCTGGGAGGTGGTCGCCAAACCCTCCGCCGCCGCCCGATACCCGAGACCTCCGGTCCCCCTGCCTGGGCGGGCGAGGGGGCCCTGCCGGGGCGGGCTGGCCGCCAGGCTGGCGTTAAGGCGCCAGCGCCAGCGAAACTGGGCCTCAAGGGGCCGCCCGCGGCCCCCCGCCCCCGTCTACGGCCATACCACCCTGAACGCGCCCGATCTCGTCTGATCTCGGAAGCTAAGCAGGGTCGGGCCTGGTTAGTACTTGGATGGGAGACCGCCTGGGAATACCGGGTGCTGTAGGCTTTTTGCCTCCCGCTCCGCCCGCCTTCTCCTTTACTCGCCCGCGGCGGGGGCCGCCGGCTCCGCCCCCGCCGGGCCCCGCTGCAGGCCCCACCTCCTCAGGCCCCTCCCACCACGGCGCGCGCCGGCGGGGGCGCTCCCCGCCGGCCCGGCCGGCCAGGCGGCCAGAAGGCGGCCCTGGAAGGCAGCCGCACCCCAGACGCTCCCGGGGTGGCTGGCCCGGACCCAGACTCCGCCGCGGGCCCAGTGGCCGTCCTTTCGGCCCGCGAGCCCCTCGACCTGCACCTGGCCGCCCCCACCGGCGCCCAGCCCCGGCGCCGCCACCTGTGTGCCGGTGTGTCCCTCCACAGCTCCCTCCGACAAAAGCCCCGCCCCACCACCACCCCGCCCCTCTGGCGTGTCAACGCGGTTGGGTGCGGGAGCGGGATCGAGGGCAGGGGCCGCTTCCCCGGGCCTGCCGGCCACCAGGGGCGGGGTCCTGAGCTCGGCGGGGGGGGGGTGTGTGTGGGGGCAAGGGTGGCCTTGCCGGGGCTGAGGGGCCGTGGCGACTCAATGGTGGCTCCCGGTGGCTTCGGGCCGGCTGCTGTCGGTCAGGAGGGCCGGCCCGGGCTGCGGCCGGGCTGCGCCTAGCGCCGCGTGGGCGGGCAGGGCCGATGCCCAAGGGACCGCGGGCCCCGGGCCCTGAAGCCTCCGGGGCCACGTCCCTGTGAGCGACGTGCGGGATCTTGGGCGGGGCGCCAAGCGCCGAAGGGTTTGCTGGGTCACGGCCGCCCTGGGCTGGGAGGTGGTCGCCAAACCCTCCGCCGCCGCCCGATACCCGAGACCTCCGTTCCCCCTGCCTGGGCGGGCGAGGGGGCCCTGCCGGGGCGGGCTGGCCGCCAGGCTGGCGTTAAGGCGCCAGCGCCAGCGAAACTGGGCCTCAAGGGGCCGCCCGCGGCCCCCCGCCCCCGTCTACGGCCATACCACCCTGAACGCGCCCGATCTCGTCTGATCTCGGAAGCTAAGCAGGGTCGGGCCTGGTTAGTACTTGGATGGGAGACCGCCTGGGAATACCGGGTGCTGTAGGCTTTTTGCCTCCCGCTCCGCCCGCCTTCTCCTTTACTCGCCCGCGGCGGGGGCCGCCGGCTCCGCCCCCGCCGGGCCCCGCTGCAGGCCCCACCTCCTCAGGCCCCTCCCACCACGGCGCGCGCCGGCGGGGGCGCTCCCCGCCGGCCCGGCCGGCCAGGCGGCCAGAAGGCGGCCCTGGAAGGCAGCCGCACCCCAGACGCTCCCGGGGTGGCTGGCCCGGACCCAGACTCCGCCGCGGGCCCAGTGGCCGTCCTTTCGGCCCGCGAGCCCCTCGACCTGCACCTGGCCGCCCCCACCGGCGCCCAGCCCCGGCGCCGCCACCTGTGTGCCGGTGTGTCCCTCCACAGCTCCCTCCGACAAAAGCCCCGCCCCACCACCACCCCGCCCCTCTGGCGTGTCAACGCGGTTGGGTGCGGGAGCGGGATCGAGGGCAGGGGCCGCTTCCCCGGGCCTGCCGGCCACCAGGGGCGGGGTCCTGAGCTCGGCGGGGGGGGGGTGTGTGTGTGGGGGCAAGGGTGGCCTTGCCGGGGCTGAGGGGCCGTGGCGACTCGATGGTGCCTCCCGGTGGCTTCGGGCCGGCTGCTGTCGGGCAGGAGGGCCGGCCCGGGCTGCGGCCGGGCTGCGCCTAGCGCCGCGTGGGCGGGCAGGGCCGATGCCCAAGGGACCGCGGGCCCCGGGCCCTGAAGCCTCCGGGGCCACGTCCCTGTGAGCGACGTGCGGGATCTTGGGCGGGGCGCCAAGCGCCGAAGGGTTTGCTGGGTCACGGCCGCCCTGGGCTGGGAGGTGGTCGCCAAACCCTCCGCCGCCGCCCGATACCCGAGACCTCCGGTCCCCCTGCCTGGGCGGGCGAGGGGGCCCTGCCGGGGCGGGCTGGCCGCCAGGCTGGCGTTAAGGCGCCAGCGCCAGCGAAACTGGGCCTCAAGGGGCCGCCCGCGGCCCCCCGCCCCCGTCTACGGCCATACCACCCTGAACGCGCCCGATCTCGTCTGATCTCGGAAGCTAAGCAGGGTCGGGCCTGGTTAGTACTTGGATGGGAGACCGCCTGGGAATACCGGGTGCTGTAGGCTTTTTGCCTCCCGCTCCGCCCGCCTTCTCCTTTACTCGCCCGCGGCGGGGGCCGCCGGCTCCGCCCCCGCCGGGCCCCGCTGCAGGCCCCACCTCCTCAGGCCCCTCCCACCATGGCGCGCGCCGGCGGGGGCGCTCCCCGCCGGCCCGGCCGGCCAGGCGGCCAGAAGGCGGCCCTGGAAGGCAGCCGCACCCCAGACGCTCCCGGGGTGGCTGGCCCGGACCCAGACTCCGCCGCGGGCCCAGTGGCCGTCCTTTTGGCCCGCGAGCCCCTCGACCTGCACCTGGCCGCCCCCACCGGCGCCCAGCCCCGGCGCCGCCACCTGTGTGCCGGTGTGTCCCTCCACAGCTCCCTCCGACAAAAGCCCCGCCCCACCACCACCCCGCCCCTCTGGCGTGTCAACGCGGTTGGGTGCGGGAGCGGGATCGAGGGCAGGGGCCGCTTCCCCGGGCCTGCCGGCCACCAGGGGCGGGGTCCTGAGCTCGGCGGGGGGGGGGGTGTGTGTGGGGGCAAGGGTGGCCTTGCCGGGGCTGAGGGGCCGTGGCGACTCAATGGTGGCTCCCGGTGGCTTCGGGCCGGCTGCTGTCGGTCAGGAGGGCCGGCCCGGGCTGCGGCCGGGCTGCGCCTAGCGCCGCGTGGGCGGGCAGGGCCGATGCCCAAGGGACCGCGGGCCCCGGGCCCTGAAGCCTCCGGGGCCACGTCCCTGTGAGCGACGTGCGGGATCTTGGGCGGGGCGCCAAGCGCCGAAGGGTTTGCTGGGTCACGGCCGCCCTGGGCTGGGAGGTGGTCGCCAAACCCTCCGCCGCCGCCCGATACCCGAGACCTCCGTTCCCCCTGCCTGGGCGGGCGAGGGGGCCCTGCCGGGGCGGGCTGGCCGCCAGGCTGGCGTTAAGGCGCCAGCGCCAGCGAAACTGGGCCTCAAGGGGCCGCCCGCGGCCCCCGCCCCCGTCTACGGCCATACCACCCTGAACGCGCCCGATCTCGTCTGATCTCGGAAGCTAAGCAGGGTCGGGCCTGGTTAGTACTTGGATGGGAGACCGCCTGGGAATACCGGGTGCTGTAGGCTTTTTGCCTCCCGCTCCGCCCGCCTTCTCCTTTACTCACCCGCGGCGGGGGCCGCCGGCTCCGCCCCCGCCGGGCCCCGCTGCAGGCCCCACCTCCTCAGGCCCCTCCCACCACGGCGCGCGCCGGCGGGGGCGCTCCCCGCCGGCCCGGCCGGCCAGGCGGCCAGAAGGCGGCCCTGGAAGGCAGCCGCACCCCAGACGCTCCCGGGGTGGCTGGCCCGGACCCAGACTCCGCCGCGGGCCCAGTGGCCGTCCTTTCGGCCCGCGAGCCCCTCGACCTGCACCTGGCCGCCCCCACCGGCGCCCAGCCCCGGCGCCGCCACCTGTGTGCCGGTGTGTCCCTCCACAGCTCCCTCCGACAAAAGCCCCGCCCCACCACCACCCCGCCCCTCTGGCGTGTCAACGCGGTTGGGTGCGGGAGCGGGATCGAGGGCAGGGGCCGCTTCCCCGGGCCTGCCGGCCACCAGGGGCGGGGTCCTGAGCTCGGAGGTGGGGGGGGGGTGTGGAGGCAAGGGTGGCCTTGCCGGGGCTGAGGGGCCGTGGCGACTCAATGGTGGCTCCCGGTGGCTTCGGGCCGGCTGCTGTCGGGCAGGAGGGCCGGCCCGGGCTGCGGCCGGGCTGCGCCTAGCGCCGCGTGGGCGGGCAGGGCCGATGCCCAAGGGACCGCGGGCCCCGGGCCCTGAAGCCTCCGGGGCCACGTCCCTGTGAGCGACGTGCGGGATCTTGGGCGGGGCGCCAAGCGCCGAAGGGTTTGCTGGGTCACGGCCGCCCTGGGCTGGGAGGTGGTCGCCAAACCCTCCGCCGCCGCCCGATACCCGAGACCTCCGTTCCCCCTGCCTGGGCGGGCGAGGGGGCCCTGCCGGGGCGGGCTGGCCGCCAGGCTGGCGTTAAGGCGCCAGCGCCAGCGAAACTGGGCCTCAAGGGGCCGCCCGCGGCCCCCCGCCCCCGTCTACGGCCATACCACCCTGAACGCGCCCGATCTCGTCTGATCTCGGAAGCTAAGCAGGGTCGGGCCTGGTTAGTACTTGGATGGGAGACCGCCTGGGAATACCGGGTGCTGTAGGCTTTTTGCCTCCCGCTCCGCCCGCCTTCTCCTTTACTCGCCCGCGGCGGGGGCCGCCGGCTCCGCCCCCGCCGGGCCCCGCTGCAGGCCCCACCTCCTCAGGCCCCTCCCACCACGGCGCGCGCCGGCGGGGGCGCTCCCCGCCGGCCCGGCCGGCCAGGCGGCCAGAAGGCGGCCCTGGAAGGCAGCCGCACCCCAGACGCTCCCGGGGTGGCTGGCCCGGACCCAGACTCCGCCGCGGGCCCAGTGGCCGTCCTTTCGGCCCGCGAGCCCCTCGACCTGCACCTGGGCGCCCCCACCGGCGCCCAGCCCCGGCGCCGCCACCTGTGTGCCGGTGTGTCCCTCCACAGCTCCCTCCGACAAAAGGCCCGCCCCACCACCACCCCGCCCCTCTGGCGTGTCAACGCGGTTGGGTGCGGGAGCGGGATCGAGGGCAGGGGCCGCTTCCCCGGGCCTGCCGGCCACCAGGGGCGGGGTCCTGAGCTCGGCGGTGGGGGGGGGGTGTGGGGGCAAGGGTGGCCTTGCCGGGGCTGAGGGGCCGTGGCGACTCAATGGTGGCTCCCGGTGGCTTCGGGCCGGCTGCTGTCGGGCAGGAGGGCCGGCCCGGGCTGCGGCCGGGCTGCGCCTAGCTCCGCGTGGGCGGGCAGGGCCGATGCCCAAGGGACCGCGGGCCCCGGGCCCTGAAGCCTCCGGGGCCACGTCCCTGTGAGCGACGTGCGGGATCTTGGGCGGGGCGCCAAGCGCCGAAGGGTTTGCTGGGTCACGGCCGCCCTGGGCTGGGAGGTGGTCGCCAAACCCTCCGCCGCCGCCCGATACCCGAGACCTCCGGTCCCCCTGCCTGGGCGGGCGAGGGGGCCCTGCCGGGGCGGGCTGGCCGCCAGGCTGGCGTTAAGGCGCCAGCGCCAGCGAAACTGGGCCTCAAGGGACCGCCCGCGGCCCCCCGCCCCCGTCTACGGCCATACCACCCTGAACGCGCCCGATCTCGTCTGATCTCGGAAGCTAAGCAGGGTCGGGCCTGGTTAGTACTTGGATGGGAGACCGCCTGGGAATACCGGGTGCTGTAGGCTTTTTGCCTCCCGCTCCGCCCGCCTTCTCCTTTACTCGCCCGCGGCGGGGGCCGCCGGCTCCGCCCCCGCCGGGCCCCGCTGCAGGCCCCACCTCCTCAGGCCCCTCCCACCACGGCGCGCGCCGGCGGGGGCGCTCCCCGCCGGCCCGGCCGGCCAGGCGGCCAGAAGGCGGCCCTGGAAGGCAGCCGCACCCCAGACGCTCCCGGGGTGGCTGGCCCGGACCCAGACTCCGCCGCGGGCCCAGTGGCCGTCCTTTCGGCCCGCGAGCCCCTCGACCTGCACCTGGCCGCCCCCACCGGCGCCCAGCCCCGGCGCCGCCACCTGTGTGCCGGTGTGTCCCTCCACAGCTCCCTCCGACAAAAGCCCCGCCCCACCACCACCCCGCCCCTCTGGCGTGTCAACGCGGTTGGGTGCGGGAGCGGGATCGAGGGCAGGGGCCGCTTCCCCGGGCCTGCCGGCCACCAGGGGCGGGGTCCTGAGCTCGGTGGGGGGGGGGGTGTGTGTGGGGGCAAGGGTGGCCTTGCCGGGGCTGAGGGGCCGTGGCGACTCAATGGTGGCTCCCGGTGGCTTCGGGCCGGCTGCTGTCGGGCAGGAGGGCCGGCCCGGGCTGCGGCCGGGCTGCGCCTAGCGCCGCGTGGGCGGGCAGGGCCGATGCCCAAGGGACCGCGGGCCCCAGGCCCTGAAGCCTCCGGGGCCACGTCCCTGTGAGCGACGTGCGGGATCTTGGGCGGGGCGCCAAGCGCCGAAGGGTTTGCTGGGTCACGGCCGCCCTGGGCTGGGAGGTGGTCGCCAAACCCTCCGCCGCCGCCCGATACCCGAGACCTCCGGTCCCCCTGCCTGGGCGGGCGAGGGGGCCCTGCCGGGGCGGGCTGGCCGCCAGGCTGGCGTTAAGGCGCCAGCGCCAGCGAAACTGGGCCTCAAGGGGCCGCCCGCGGCCCCCCGCCCCCGTCTACGGCCATACCACCCTGAACGCGCCTGATCTCGTCTGATCTCGGAAGCTAAGCAGGGTCGGGCCTGGTTAGTACTTGGATGGGAGACCGCCTGGGAATACCGGGTGCTGTAGGCTTTTTGCCTCCCGCTCCGCCCGCCTTCTGCTTTACTCGCCCGCGGCGGGGGCCGCCGGCTCCGCCCCCGCCGGGCCCCGCTGCAGGCCCCACCTCCTCAGGCCCCTCCCACCACGGCGCGCGCCGGCGGGGGCGCTCCCCGCCGGCCCGGCCGGCCAGGCGGCCAGAAGGCGGCCCTGGAAGGCAGCCGCACCCCAGACGCTCCCGGGGTGGCTGGCCCGGACCCAGACTCCGCCGCGGGCCCAGTGGCCGTCCTTTCGGCCCGCGAGCCCCTCGACCTGCACCTGGCCGCCCCCACCGGCGCCCAGTCCCGGCGCCGCCACCTGTGTGCCGGTGTGTCCCTCCACAGCTCCCTCCGACAAAAGCCCCGCCCCACCACCACACCGCCCCTCTGGCGTGTCAACGCGGTTGGGTACGGGAGCGGGATCGAGGGCAGGGGCCGCTTCCCCGGGCCTGCCGGCCACCAGGGGCGGGGTCCTGAGCTCGGCGGTGGGGGGGGGTGTGGGGGCAAGGGTGGCCTTGCCGGGGCTGAGGGGCCGTGGCGACTCAATGGTGGCTCCCGGTGGCTTCGGGCCGGCTGCTGTCGGGCAGGAGGGCCGGCCCGGGCTGCGGCCGGGCTGCGCCTAGCGCCGCGTGGGCGGGCAGGGCCGATGCCCAAGGGACCGCGGGCCCCGGGCCCTGAAGCCTCCGGGGCCACGTCCCTGTGAGCGACGTGCGGGATCTTGGGCGGGGCGCCAAGCGCCGAAGGGTTTGCTGGGTCACGGCCGCCCTGGGCTGGGAGGTGGTCGCCAAACCCTCCGCCGCCGCCCGATACCCGAGACCTCCGTTCCCCCTGCCTGGGCGGGCGAGGGGGCCCTGCCGGGGCGGGCTGGCCGCCAGGCTGGCGTTAAGGCGCCAGCGCCAGCGAAACTGGGCCTCAAGGGGCCGCCCGCGGCCCCCGCCCCCGTCTACGGCCATACCACCCTGAACGCGCCCGATCTCGTCTGATCTCGGAAGCTAAGCAGGGTCGGGCCTGGTTAGTACTTGGATGGGAGACCGCCTGGGAATACCGGGTGCTGTAGGCTTTTTGCCTCCCGCTCCGCCCGCCTTCTCCTTTACTCGCCCGCGGCGGGGGCCGCCGGCTCCGCCCCCGCCGGGCCCCGCTGCAGGCCCCACCTCCTCAGGCCCCTCCCACCACGGCGCGCGCCGGCGGGGGCGCTCCCCGCCGGCCTGGCCGGCCAGGTGGCCAGAAGGCGGCCCTGGAAGGCAGCCGCACCCCAGACGCTCCCGGGGTGGCTGGCCCGGACCCAGACTCCGCCGCGGGCCCAGTGGCCGTCCTTTCGGCCCGCGAGCCCCTCGACCTGCACCTGGCCGCCCCCACCGGCGCCCAGCCCCGGCGCCGCCACCTGTGTGCCGGTGTGTCCCTCCACAGCTCCCTCCGACAAAAGCCCCGCCCCACCACCACCCCGCCCCTCTGGCGTGTAAACGCGGTTGGGTGCGGGAGCGGGATCGAGGGCAGGGGCCGCTTCCCCGGGCCTGCCGGCCACCAGGGGCGGGGTCCTGAGCTCGGAGGTGGGGGGGGGTGTGGGGGCAAGGGTGGCCTTGCCGGGGCTGAGGGGCCGTGGCGACTCAATGGTGGCTCCCGGTGGCTTCGGGCCGGCTGCTGTCGGGCAGGAGGGCCGGCCCGGGCTGCGGCCGGGCTGCGCCTAGCGCCGCGTGGGCGGGCAGGGCCGATGCTCAAGGGACCGCGGGCCCCGGGCCCTGAAGCCTCCGGGGCCACGTCCCTGTGAGCGACGTGCGGGATCTTGGGCGGGGCGCCAAGCGCCGAAGGGTTTGCTGGGTCACGGCCGCCCTGGGCTGGGAGGTGGTCGCCAAACCCTCCGCCGCCGCCCGATACCCGAGACCTCCGGTCCCCCTGCCTGGGCGGGCGAGGGGGCCCTGCCGGGGCGGGCTGGCCGCCAGGCTGGCGTTAAGGCGCCAGCGCCAGCGAAACTGGGCCTCAAGGGGCCGCCCGCGGCCCCCCGCCCCCGTCTACGGCCATACCACCCTGAACGCGCCCGATCTCGTCTGATCTCGGAAGCTAAGCAGGGTCGGGCCTGGTTAGTACTTGGATGGGAGACCGCCTGGGAATACCGGGTGCTGTAGGCTTTTTGCCTCCCGCTCCGCCCGCCTTCTCCTTTACTCGCCCGCGGCGGGGGCCGCCGGCTCCGCCCCCGCCGGGCCCCGCTGCAGGCCCCACCTCCTCAGGCCCCTCCCACCACGGCGCGCGCCGGCGGGGGCGCTCCCCGCCGGCCCGGCCGGCCAGGCGGCCAGAAGGCGGCCCTGGAAGGCAGCCGCACCCCAGACGCTCCCGGGGTGGCTGGCCCGGACCCAGACTCCGCCGCGGGCCCAGTGGCCGTCCTTTCGGCCCGCGAGCCCCTCGACCTGCACCTGGCCGCCCCCACCGGCGCCCAGCCCCGGCGCCGCCACCTGTGTGCCGGTGTGTCCCTCCACAGCTCCCTCCGACAAAAGCCCCGCCCCACCACCACCCCGCCCCTCTGGCGTGTCAACGCGGTTGGGTGCGGGAGCGGGATCGAGGGCAGGGGCCGCTTCCCCGGGCCTGCCGGCCACCAGGGGCGGGGTCCTGAGCTCGGCGGGGGGGGGGTGTGTGTGTGGGGGCAAGGGTGGCCTTGCCGGGGCTGAGGGGCCGTGGCGACTCGATGGTGCCTCCCGGTGGCTTCGGGCCGGCTGCTGTCGGGCAGGAGGGCCGGCCCGGGCTGCGGCCGGGCTGCGCCTAGCGCCGCGTGGGCGGGCAGGGCCGATGCCCAAGGGACCGCGGGCCCCGGGCCCTGAAGCCTCCGGGGCCACGTCCCTGTGAGCGACGTGCGGGATCTTGGGCGGGGCGCCAAGCGCCGAAGGGTTTGCTGGGTCACGGCCGCCCTGGGCTGGGAGGTGGTCGCCAAACCCTCCGCCGCCGCCCGATACCCGAGACCTCCGGTCCCCCTGCCTGGGCGGGCGAGGGGGCCCTGCCGGGGCGGGCTGGCCGCCAGGCTGGCGTTAAGGCGCCAGCGCCAGCGAAACTGGGCCTCAAGGGGCCGCCCGCGGCCCCCCGCCCCCGTCTACGGCCATACCACCCTGAACGCGCCCGATCTCGTCTGATCTCGGAAGCTAAGCAGGGTCGGGCCTGGTTAGTACTTGGATGGGAGACCGCCTGGGAATACCGGGTGCTGTAGGCTTTTTGCCTCCCGCTCCGCCCGCCTTCTCCTTTACTCGCCCGCGGCGGGGGCCGCCGGCTCCGCCCCCGCCGGGCCCCGCTGCAGGCCCCACCTCCTCAGGCCCCTCCCACCATGGCGCGCGCCGGCGGGGGCGCTCCCCGCCGGCCCGGCCGGCCAGGCGGCCAGAAGGCGGCCCTGGAAGGCAGCCGCACCCCAGACGCTCCCGGGGTGGCTGGCCCGGACCCAGACTCCGCCGCGGGCCCAGTGGCCGTCCTTTTGGCCCGCGAGCCCCTCGACCTGCACCTGGCCGCCCCCACCGGCGCCCAGCCCCGGCGCCGCCACCTGTGTGCCGGTGTGTCCCTCCACAGCTCCCTCCGACAAAAGCCCCGCCCCACCACCACCCCGCCCCTCTGGCGTGTCAACGCGGTTGGGTGCGGGAGCGGGATCGAGGGCAGGGGCCGCTTCCCCGGGCCTGCCGGCCACCAGGGGCGGGGTCCTGAGCTCGGCGGGGGGGGGGGTGTGTGTGGGGGCAAGGGTGGCCTTGCCGGGGCTGAGGGGCCGTGGCGACTCAATGGTGGCTCCCGGTGGCTTCGGGCCGGCTGCTGTCGGTCAGGAGGGCCGGCCCGGGCTGCGGCCGGGCTGCGCCTAGCGCCGCGTGGGCGGGCAGGGCCGATGCCCAAGGGACCGCGGGCCCCGGGCCCTGAAGCCTCCGGGGCCACGTCCCTGTGAGCGACGTGCGGGATCTTGGGCGGGGCGCCAAGCGCCGAAGGGTTTGCTGGGTCACGGCCGCCCTGGGCTGGGAGGTGGTCGCCAAACCCTCCGCCGCCGCCCGATACCCGAGACCTCCGTTCCCCCTGCCTGGGCGGGCGAGGGGGCCCTGCCGGGGCGGGCTGGCCGCCAGGCTGGCGTTAAGGCGCCAGCGCCAGCGAAACTGGGCCTCAAGGGGCCGCCCGCGGCCCCCGCCCCCGTCTACGGCCATACCACCCTGAACGCGCCCGATCTCGTCTGATCTCGGAAGCTAAGCAGGGTCGGGCCTGGTTAGTACTTGGATGGGAGACCGCCTGGGAATACCGGGTGCTGTAGGCTTTTTGCCTCCCGCTCCGCCCGCCTTCTCCTTTACTCACCCGCGGCGGGGGCCGCCGGCTCCGCCCCCGCCGGGCCCCGCTGCAGGCCCCACCTCCTCAGGCCCCTCCCACCACGGCGCGCGCCGGCGGGGGCGCTCCCCGCCGGCCCGGCCGGCCAGGCGGCCAGAAGGCGGCCCTGGAAGGCAGCCGCACCCCAGACGCTCCCGGGGTGGCTGGCCCGGACCCAGACTCCGCCGCGGGCCCAGTGGCCGTCCTTTCGGCCCGCGAGCCCCTCGACCTGCACCTGGCCGCCCCCACCGGCGCCCAGCCCCGGCGCCGCCACCTGTGTGCCGGTGTGTCCCTCCACAGCTCCCTCCGACAAAAGCCCCGCCCCACCACCACCCCGCCCCTCTGGCGTGTCAACGCGGTTGGGTGCGGGAGCGGGATCGAGGGCAGGGGCCGCTTCCCCGGGCCTGCCGGCCACCAGGGGCGGGGTCCTGAGCTCGGAGGTGGGGGGGGGGTGTGGAGGCAAGGGTGACCTTGCCGGGGCTGAGGGGCCGTGGCGACTCAATGGTGGCTCCCGGTGGCTTCGGGCCGGCTGCTGTCGGGCAGGAGGGCCGGCCCGGGCTGCGGCCGGGCTGCGCCTAGCGCCGCGTGGGCGGGCAGGGCCGATGCCCAAGGGACCGCGGGCCCCGGGCCCTGAAGCCTCCGGGGCCACGTCCCTGTGAGCGACGTGCGGGATCTTGGGCGGGGCGCCAAGCGCCGAAGGGTTTGCTGGGTCACGGCCGCCCTGGGCTGGGAGGTGGTCGCCAAACCCTCCGCCGCCGCCCGATACCCGAGACCTCCGTTCCCCCTGCCTGGGCGGGCGAGGGGGCCCTGCCGGGGCGGGCTGGCCGCCAGGCTGGCGTTAAGGCGCCAGCGCCAGCGAAACTGGGCCTCAAGGGGCCGCCCGCGGCCCCCCGCCCCCGTCTACGGCCATACCACCCTGAACGCGCCCGATCTCGTCTGATCTCGGAAGCTAAGCAGGGTCGGGCCTGGTTAGTACTTGGATGGGAGACCGCCTGGGAATACCGGGTGCTGTAGGCTTTTTGCCTCCCGCTCCGCCCGCCTTCTCCTTTACTCGCCCGCGGCGGGGGCCGCCGGCTCCGCCCCCGCCGGGCCCCGCTGCAGGCCCCACCTCCTCAGGCCCCTCCCACCACGGCGCGCGCCGGCGGGGGCGCTCCCCGCCGGCCCGGCCGGCCAGGCGGCCAGAAGGCGGCCCTGGAAGGCAGCCGCACCCCAGACGCTCCCGGGGTGGCTGGCCCGGACCCAGACTCCGCCGCGGGCCCAGTGGCCGTCCTTTCGGCCCGCGAGCCCCTCGACCTGCACCTGGGCGCCCCCACCGGCGCCCAGCCCCGGCGCCGCCACCTGTGTGCCGGTGTGTCCCTCCACAGCTCCCTCCGACAAAAGGCCCGCCCCACCACCACCCCGCCCCTCTGGCGTGTCAACGCGGTTGGGTGCGGGAGCGGGATCGAGGGCAGGGGCCGCTTCCCCGGGCCTGCCGGCCACCAGGGGCGGGGTCCTGAGCTCGGCGGTGGGGGGGGGGTGTGGGGGCAAGGGTGGCCTTGCCGGGGCTGAGGGGCCGTGGCGACTCAATGGTGGCTCCCGGTGGCTTCGGGCCGGCTGCTGTCGGGCAGGAGGGCCGGCCCGGGCTGCGGCCGGGCTGCGCCTAGCTCCGCGTGGGCGGGCAGGGCCGATGCCCAAGGGACCGCGGGCCCCGGGCCCTGAAGCCTCCGGGGCCACGTCCCTGTGAGCGACGTGCGGGATCTTGGGCGGGGCGCCAAGCGCCGAAGGGTTTGCTGGGTCACGGCCGCCCTGGGCTGGGAGGTGGTCGCCAAACCCTCCGCCGCCGCCCGATACCCGAGACCTCCGGTCCCCCTGCCTGGGCGGGCGAGGGGGCCCTGCCGGGGCGGGCTGGCCGCCAGGCTGGCGTTAAGGCGCC
The DNA here is from genome assembly GCF_964374135.1 of Grampus griseus. NCBI lineage: Eukaryota > Metazoa > Chordata > Mammalia > Artiodactyla > Delphinidae > Grampus > Grampus griseus. The sequence goes on from NW_028133072.1 coordinate 87,347, forward strand.
AGCGCCAGCGAAACTGGGCCTCAAGGGACCGCCCGCGGCCCCCCGCCCCCGTCTACGGCCATACCACCCTGAACGCGCCCGATCTCGTCTGATCTCGGAAGCTAAGCAGGGTCGGGCCTGGTTAGTACTTGGATGGGAGACCGCCTGGGAATACCGGGTGCTGTAGGCTTTTTGCCTCCCGCTCCGCCCGCCTTCTCCTTTACTCGCCCGCGGCGGGGGCCGCCGGCTCCGCCCCCGCCGGGCCCCGCTGCAGGCCCCACCTCCTCAGGCCCCTCCCACCACGGCGCGCGCCGGCGGGGGCGCTCCCCGCCGGCCCGGCCGGCCAGGCGGCCAGAAGGCGGCCCTGGAAGGCAGCCGCACCCCAGACGCTCCCGGGGTGGCTGGCCCGGACCCAGACTCCGCCGCGGGCCCAGTGGCCGTCCTTTCGGCCCGCGAGCCCCTCGACCTGCACCTGGCCGCCCCCACCGGCGCCCAGCCCCGGCGCCGCCACCTGTGTGCCGGTGTGTCCCTCCACAGCTCCCTCCGACAAAAGCCCCGCCCCACCACCACCCCGCCCCTCTGGCGTGTCAACGCGGTTGGGTGCGGGAGCGGGATCGAGGGCAGGGGCCGCTTCCCCGGGCCTGCCGGCCACCAGGGGCGGGGTCCTGAGCTCGGTGGGGGGGGGGGTGTGTGTGGGGGCAAGGGTGGCCTTGCCGGGGCTGAGGGGCCGTGGCGACTCAATGGTGGCTCCCGGTGGCTTCGGGCCGGCTGCTGTCGGGCAGGAGGGCCGGCCCGGGCTGCGGCCGGGCTGCGCCTAGCGCCGCGTGGGCGGGCAGGGCCGATGCCCAAGGGACCGCGGGCCCCAGGCCCTGAAGCCTCCGGGGCCACGTCCCTGTGAGCGACGTGCGGGATCTTGGGCGGGGCGCCAAGCGCCGAAGGGTTTGCTGGGTCACGGCCGCCCTGGGCTGGGAGGTGGTCGCCAAACCCTCCGCCGCCGCCCGATACCCGAGACCTCCGGTCCCCCTGCCTGGGCGGGCGAGGGGGCCCTGCCGGGGCGGGCTGGCCGCCAGGCTGGCGTTAAGGCGCCAGCGCCAGCGAAACTGGGCCTCAAGGGGCCGCCCGCGGCCCCCCGCCCCCGTCTACGGCCATACCACCCTGAACGCGCCTGATCTCGTCTGATCTCGGAAGCTAAGCAGGGTCGGGCCTGGTTAGTACTTGGATGGGAGACCGCCTGGGAATACCGGGTGCTGTAGGCTTTTTGCCTCCCGCTCCGCCCGCCTTCTGCTTTACTCGCCCGCGGCGGGGGCCGCCGGCTCCGCCCCCGCCGGGCCCCGCTGCAGGCCCCACCTCCTCAGGCCCCTCCCACCACGGCGCGCGCCGGCGGGGGCGCTCCCCGCCGGCCCGGCCGGCCAGGCGGCCAGAAGGCGGCCCTGGAAGGCAGCCGCACCCCAGACGCTCCCGGGGTGGCTGGCCCGGACCCAGACTCCGCCGCGGGCCCAGTGGCCGTCCTTTCGGCCCGCGAGCCCCTCGACCTGCACCTGGCCGCCCCCACCGGCGCCCAGCCCCGGCGCCGCCACTTGTGTGCCGGTGTGTCCCTCCACAGCTCCCTCCGACAAAAGCCCCGCCCCACCACCACCCCGCCCCTCTGGCGTGTCAACGCGGTTGGGTGCGGGAGCGGGATCGAGGGCAGGGGCCGCTTCCCTGGGCCTGCCGGCCACCAGGGGCGGGGTCCTGAGCTCGGCGGGGGGGGGTGTGTGTGTGTGGGGGCAAGGGTGGCCTTGCCGGGGCTGAGGGGCCGTGGCGACTCAATGGTGGCTCCCGGTGGCTTCGGGCCGGCTGCTGTCGGGCAGGAGGGCCGGCCCGGGCTGCGGCCGGGCTGCGGCCGGGCTGCGCCTAGCCCCGCGTGGGCGGGCAGGGCCGATGCCCAAGGGACCGCGGGCCCCGGGCCCTGAAGCCTCCGGGGCCACGTCCCTGTGAGCGACGTGCGGGATCTTGGGCGGGGCGCCAAGCGCCGAAGGGTTTGCTGGGTCACGGCCGCCCTGGGCTGGGAGGTGGTCGCCAAACCCTCCGCCGCCGCCCGATACCCGAGACCTCCGGTCCCCCTGCCTGGGCGGGCGAGGGGGCCCTGCCGGGGCGGGCTGGCCGCCAGGCTGGCGTTAAGGCGCCAGCGCCAGCGAAACTGGGCCTCAAGGGGCCGCCCGCGCCCCCCCGCCCCCGTCTACGGCCATACCACCCTGAACGCGCCCGATCTCGTCTGATCTCGGAAGCTAAGCAGGGTCGGGCCTGGTTAGTACTTGGATGGGAGACCGCCTGGGAATACCGGGTGCTGTAGGCTTTTTGCCTCCCGCTCCGCCCGCCTTCTCCTTTACTCGCCCGCGGCGGGGGCCGCCGGCTCCGCCCCCGCCGGGCCCCGCTGCAGGCCCCACCTCCTCAGGCCCCTCCCACCACGGCGCGCGCCGGCGGGGGCGCTCCCCGCCGGCCCGGCCGGCCAGGCGGCCAGAAGGCGGCCCTGGAAGGCAGCCGCACCCCAGACGCTCCCGGGGTGGCTGGCCCGGACCCAGACTCCGCCGCGGGCCCAGTGGCCGTCCTTTCGGCCCGCGAGCCCCTCGACCTGCACCTGGCCGCCCCCACCGGCGCCCAGTCCCGGCGCCGCCACCTGTGTGCCGGTGTGTCCCTCCACAGCTCCCTCCGACAAAAGCCCCGCCCCACCACCACACCGCCCCTCTGGCGTGTCAACGCGGTTGGGTACGGGAGCGGGATCGAGGGCAGGGGCCGCTTCCCCGGGCCTGCCGGCCACCAGGGGCGGGGTCCTGAGCTCGGCGGTGGGGGGGGGTGTGGGGGCAAGGGTGGCCTTGCCGGGGCTGAGGGGCCGTGGCGACTCAATGGTGGCTCCCGGTGGCTTCGGGCCGGCTGCTGTCGGGCAGGAGGGCCGGCCCGGGCTGCGGCCGGGCTGCGCCTAGCGCCGCGTGGGCGGGCAGGGCCGATGCCCAAGGGACCGCGGGCCCCGGGCCCTGAAGCCTCCGGGGCCACGTCCCTGTGAGCGACGTGCGGGATCTTGGGCGGGGCGCCAAGCGCCGAAGGGTTTGCTGGGTCACGGCCGCCCTGGGCTGGGAGGTGGTCGCCAAACCCTCCGCCGCCGCCCGATACCCGAGACCTCCGTTCCCCCTGCCTGGGCGGGCGAGGGGGCCCTGCCGGGGCGGGCTGGCCGCCAGGCTGGCGTTAAGGCGCCAGCGCCAGCGAAACTGGGCCTCAAGGGGCCGCCCGCGGCCCCCGCCCCCGTCTACGGCCATACCACCCTGAACGCGCCCGATCTCGTCTGATCTCGGAAGCTAAGCAGGGTCGGGCCTGGTTAGTACTTGGATGGGAGACCGCCTGGGAATACCGGGTGCTGTAGGCTTTTTGCCTCCCGCTCCGCCCGCCTTCTCCTTTACTCGCCCGCGGCGGGGGCCGCCGGCTCCGCCCCCGCCGGGCCCCGCTGCAGGCCCCACCTCCTCAGGCCCCTCCCACCACGGCGCGCGCCGGCGGGGGCGCTCCCCGCCGGCCTGGCCGGCCAGGTGGCCAGAAGGCGGCCCTGGAAGGCAGCCGCACCCCAGACGCTCCCGGGGTGGCTGGCCCGGACCCAGACTCCGCCGCGGGCCCAGTGGCCGTCCTTTCGGCCCGCGAGCCCCTCGACCTGCACCTGGCCGCCCCCACTGGCGCCCAGCCCCGGCGCCGCCACCTGTGTGCCGGTGTGTCCCTCCACAGCTCCCTCCGACAAAAGCCCCGCCCCACCACCACCCCGCCCCTCTGGCGTGTAAACGCGGTTGGGTGCGGGAGCGGGATCGAGGGCAGGGGCCGCTTCCCCGGGCCTGCCGGCCACCAGGGGCGGGGTCCTGAGCTCGGAGGTGGGGGGGGGTGTGGGGGCAAGGGTGGCCTTGCCGGGGCTGAGGGGCCGTGGCGACTCAATGGTGGCTCCCGGTGGCTTCGGGCCGGCTGCTGTCGGGCAGGAGGGCCGGCCCGGGCTGCGGCCGGGCTGCGCCTAGCGCCGCGTGGGCGGGCAGGGCCGATGCTCAAGGGACCGCGGGCCCCGGGCCCTGAAGCCTCCGGGGCCACGTCCCTGTGAGCGACGTGCGGGATCTTGGGCGGGGCGCCAAGCGCCGAAGGGTTTGCTGGGTCACGGCCGCCCTGGGCTGGGAGGTGGTCGCCAAACCCTCCGCCGCCGCCCGATACCCGAGACCTCCGGTCCCCCTGCCTGGGCGGGCGAGGGGGCCCTGCCGGGGCGGGCTGGCCTCCAGGCTGGCGTTAAGGCGCCAGCGCCAGCGAAACTGGGCCTCAAGGGGCCGCCCGCGGCCCCCCGCCCCCGTCTACGGCCATACCACCCTGAACGCGCCCGATCTCGTCTGATCTCGGAAGCTAAGCAGGGTCGGGCCTGGTTAGTACTTGGATGGGAGACCGCCTGGGAATACCGGGTGCTGTAGGCTTTTTGCCTCCCGCTCCGCCCGCCTTCTCCTTTACTCGCCCGCGGCGGGGGCCGCCGGCTCCGCCCCCGCCGGGCCCCGCTGCAGGCCCCACCTCCTCAGGCCCCTCCCACCACGGCGCGCGCCGGCGGGGGCGCTCCCCGCTGGCCCGGCCGGCCAGGCGGCCAGAAGGTGGCCCTGGAAGGCAGCCGCACCCCAGACGCTCCCGGGGTGGCTGGCCCGGACCCAGACTCCGCCGCGGGCCCAGTGGCCGTCCTTTCGGCCCGCGAGCCCCTCGACCTGCACCTGGCCGCCCCCACCGGCGCCCAGCCCCGGCGCCGCCACCTGTGTGCCGGTGTGTCCCTCCACAGCTCCCTCCGACAAAAGCCCCGCCCCACCACCACCCCGCCCCTCTGGCGTGTCAACGCGGTTGGGTGCGGGAGCGGGATCGAGGGCAGGGGCCGCTTCCCCGGGCCTGCCGGCCACCAGGGGCGGGGTCCTGAGCTCGGCGGGGGGGGGGGTGTGTGTGTGGGGGCAAGGGTGGCCTTGCCGGGGCTGAGGGGCCGTGGCGACTCAATGGTGGCTCCCGGTGGCTTCGGGCCGGCTGCTGTCGGGCAGGAGGGCCGGCCCGGGCTGCGGCCGGGCTGCGCCTAGCGCCGCGTGGGCGGGCAGGGCCGATGCCCAAGGGACCGCGGGCCCCGGGCCCTGAAGCCTCCGGGGCCACGTCCCTGTGAGCGACGTGCGGGATCTTGGGCGGGGCGCCAAGCGCCGAAGGGTTTGCTGGGTCACGGCCGCCCTGGGCCGGGAGGTGGTCGCCAAACCCTCCGCCGCCGCCCGATACCCGAGACCTCCGGTCCCCCTGCCTGGGCGGGCGAGGGGGCCCTGCCGGGGCGGGCTGGCCGCCAGGCTGGCGTTAAGGCGCCAGCGCCAGCGAAACTGGGCCTCAAGGGGCCGCCCGCGGCCCCCCGCCCCCGTCTACGGCCATACCACCCTGAACGCGCCCGATCTCGTCTGATCTCGGAAGCTAAGCAGGGTCGGGCCTGGTTAGTACTTGGATGGGAGACCGCCTGGGAATACCGGGTGCTGTAGGCTTTTTGCCTCCCGCTCCGCCCGCCTTCTCCTTTACTCGCCCGCGGCGGGGGCCGCCGGCTCCGCCCCCGCCGGGCCCCGCTGCAGGCCCCACCTCCTCAGGCCCCTCCCACCACGGCGCGCGCCGGCGGGGGCGCTCCCCGCCGGCCCGGCCGGCCAGGCGGCCAGAAGGCGGCCCTGGAAGGCAGCCGCACCCCAGACGCTCCCGGGGTGGCTGGCCCGGACCCAGACTCCGCCGCGGGCCCAGTGGCCGTCCTTTCGGCCCGCGAGCCCCTCGACCTGCACCTGGGCGCCCCCACCGGCGCCCAGCCCCGGCGCCGCCACCTGTGTGCCGGTGTGTCCCTCCACAGCTCCCTCCGACAAAAGCCCCGCCCCACCACCACCCCGCCCCTCTGGCGTGTCAACGCGGTTGGGTGCGGGAGCGGGATCGAGGGCAGGGGCCGCTTCCCCGGGCCTGCCGGCCACCAGGGGCGGGGTCCTGAGCTCGGCGGTGGGGGGGGGGGTGTGGGGGCAAGGGTGGCCTTGCCGGGGCTGAGGGGCCGTGGCGACTCAATGGTGGCTCCCGGTGGCTTCGGGCCGGCTGCTGTCGGGCAGGAGGGCCGGCCCGGGCTGCGGCCGGGCTGCGCCTAGCGCCGCGTGGGCGGGCAGGGCCGATGCCCAAGGGACCGCGGGCCCCGGGCCCTGAAGCCTCCGGGGCCACGTCCCTGTGAGCGACGTGCGGGATCTTGGGCGGGGCGCCAAGCGCCGAAGGGTTTGCTGGGTCACGGCCGCCCTGGGCTGGGAGGTGGTCGCCAAACCCTCCGCCGCCGCCCGATACCCGAGACCTCCGTTCCCCCTGCCTGGGCGGGCGAGGGGGCCCTGCCGGGGCGGGCTGGCCGCCAGGCTGGCGTTAAGGCGCCAGCGCCAGCGAAACTGGGCCTCAAGGGGCCGCCCGCGGCCCCCGCCCCCGTCTACGGCCATACCACCCTGAACGCGCCCGATCTCGTCTGATCTCGGAAGCTAAGCAGGGTCGGGCCTGGTTAGTACTTGGATGGGAGACCGCCTGGGAATACCGGGTGCTGTAGGCTTTTTGCCTCCCGCTCCGCCCGCCTTCTCCTTTACTCGCCCGCGGCGGGGGCCGCCGGCTCCGCCCCCGCCGGGCCCCGCTGCAGGCCCCACCTCCTCAGGCCCCTCCCACCACGGCGCGCGCCGGCGGGGGCGCTCCCCGCCGGCCTGGCCGGCCAGGTGGCCAGAAGGCGGCCCTGGAAGGCAGCCGCACCCCAGACGCTCCCGGGGTGGCTGGCCCGGACCCAGACTCCGCCGCGGGCCCAGTGGCCGTCCTTTCGGCCCGCGAGCCCCTCGACCTGCACCTGGCCGCCCCCACTGGCGCCCAGCCCCGGCGCCGCCACCTGTGTGCCGGTGTGTCCCTCCACAGCTCCCTCCGACAAAAGCCCCGCCCCACCACCACCCCGCCCCTCTGGCGTGTAAACGCGGTTGGGTGCGGGAGCGGGATCGAGGGCAGGGACCGCTTCCCCGGGCCTGCCGGCCACCAGGGGCGGGGTCCTGAGCTCGGAGGTGGGGGGGGGTGTGGGGGCAAGGGTGGCCTTGCCGGGGCTGAGGGGCCGTGGCGACTCAATGGTGGCTCCCGGTGGCTTCGGGCCGGCTGCTGTCGGGCAGGAGGGCCGGCCCGGGCTGCGGCCGGGCTGCGCCTAGCGCCGCGTGGGCGGGCAGGGCCGATGCTCAAGGGACCGCGGGCCCCGGGCCCTGAAGCCTCCGGGGCCACGTCCCTGTGAGCGACGTGCGGGATCTTGGGCGGGGCGCCAAGCGCCGAAGGGTTTGCTGGGTCACGGCCGCCCTGGGCTGGGAGGTGGTCGCCAAACCCTCCGCCGCCGCCCGATACCCGAGACCTCCGGTCCCCCTGCCTGGGCGGGCGAGGGGGCCCTGCCGGGGCGGGCTGGCCGCCAGGCTGGCGTTAAGGCGCCAGCGCCAGCGAAACTGGGCCTCAAGGGGCCGCCCGCGGCCCCCCGCCCCCGTCTACGGCCATACCACCCTGAACGCGCCCGATCTCGTCTGATCTCGGAAGCTAAGCAGGGTCGGGCCTGGTTAGTACTTGGATGGGAGACCGCCTGGGAATACCGGGTGCTGTAGGCTTTTTGCCTCCCGCTCCGCCCGCCTTCTCCTTTACTCGCCCGCGGCGGGGGCCGCCGGCTCCGCCCCCGCCGGGCCCCGCTGCAGGCCCCACCTCCTCAGGCCCCTCCCACCACGGCGCGCGCCGGCGGGGGCGCTCCCCGCTGGCCCGGCCGGCCAGGCGGCCAGAAGGTGGCCCTGGAAGGCAGCCGCACCCCAGACGCTCCCGGGGTGGCTGGCCCGGACCCAGACTCCGCCGCGGGCCCAGTGGCCGTCCTTTCGGCCCGCGAGCCCCTCGACCTGCACCTGGCCGCCCCCACCGGCGCCCAGCCCCGGCGCCGCCACCTGTGTGCCGGTGTGTCCCTCCACAGCTCCCTCCGACAAAAGCCCCGCCCCACCACCACCCCGCCCCTCTGGCGTGTCAACGCGGTTGGGTGCGGGAGCGGGATCGAGGGCAGGGGCCGCTTCCCCGGGCCTGCCGGCCACCAGGGGCGGGGTCCTGAGCTCGGCGGGGGGGGGGGTGTGTGTGTGGGGGCAAGGGTGGCCTTGCCGGGGCTGAGGGGCCGTGGCGACTCAATGGTGGCTCCCGGTGGCTTCGGGCCGGCTGCTGTCGGGCAGGAGGGCCGGCCCGGGCTGCGGCCGGGCTGCGCCTAGCGCCGCGTGGGCGGGCAGGGCCGATGCCCAAGGGACCGCGGGCCCCGGGCCCTGAAGCCTCCGGGGCCACGTCCCTGTGAGCGACGTGCGGGATCTTGGGCGGGGCGCCAAGCGCCGAAGGGTTTGCTGGGTCACGGCCGCCCTGGGCCGGGAGGTGGTCGCCAAACCCTCCGCCGCCGCCCGATACCCGAGACCTCCGGTCCCCCTGCCTGGGCGGGCGAGGGGGCCCTGCCGGGGCGGGCTGGCCGCCAGGCTGGCGTTAAGGCGCCAGCGCCAGCGAAACTGGGCCTCAAGGGGCCGCCCGCGGCCCCCCGCCCCCGTCTACGGCCATACCACCCTGAACGCGCCCGATCTCGTCTGATCTCGGAAGCTAAGCAGGGTCGGGCCTGGTTAGTACTTGGATGGGAGACCGCCTGGGAATACCGGGTGCTGTAGGCTTTTTGCCTCCCGCTCCGCCCGCCTTCTCCTTTACTCGCCCGCGGCGGGGGCCGCCGGCTCCGCCCCCGCCGGGCCCCGCTGCAGGCCCCACCTCCTCAGGCCCCTCCCACCACGGCGCGCGCCGGCGGGGGCGCTCCCCGCTGGCCCGGCCGGCCAGGCGGCCAGAAGATGGCCCTGGAAGGCAGCCGCACCCCAGACGCTCCCGGGGTGGCTGGCCCGGACCCAGACTCCGCCGCGGGCCCAGTGGCCGTCCTTTCGGCCCGCGAGCCCCTCGACCTGCACCTGGCCGCCCCCACCGGCGCCCAGCCCCGGCGCCGCCACCTGTGTGCCGGTGTGTCCCTCCACAGCTCCCTCCGACAAAAGCCCCGCCCCACCACCACCCCGCCCCTCTGGCGTGTCAACGCGGTTGGGTGCGGGAGCGGGATCGAGGGCAGGGGCCGCTTCCCCGGGCCTGCCGGCCACCAGGGGCGGGGTCCTGAGCTCGGCGGGGGGGGGGTGTGTGTGTGGGGGCAAGGGTGGCCTTGCCGGGGCTGAGGGGCCGTGGCGACTCAATGGTGGCTCCCGGTGGCTTCGGGCCGGCTGCTGTCGGTCAGGAGGGCCGGCCCGGGCTGCGGCCGGGCTGCGCCTAGCTCCGCGTGGGCGGGCAGGGCCGATGCCCAAGGGACCGCGGGCCCCGGGCCCTGAAGCCTCCGGGGCCACGTCCCTGTGAGCGACGTGCGGGATCTTGGGCGGGGCGCCAAGCGCCGAAGGGTTTGCTGGGTCACGGCCGCCCTGGGCTGGGAGGTGGTCGCCAAACCCTCCGCCGCCGCCCGATACCCGAGACCTCCGTTCCCCCTGCCTGGGCGGGCGAGGGGGCCCTGCCGGGGCGGGCTGGCCGCCAGGCTGGCGATAAGGCGCCAGCGCCAGCGAAACTGGGCCTCAAGAGGCCGCCCGCGGCCCCCCGCCCCCGTCTACGGCCATACCACCCTGAACGCGCCCGATCTCGTCTGATCTCGGAAGCTAAGCAGGGTCGGGCCTGGTTAGTACTTGGATGGGAGACCGCCTGGGAATACCGGGTGCTGTAGGCTTTTTGCCTCCCGCTCCGCCCGCCTTCTCCTTTACTCGCCCGCGGCGGGGGCCGCCGGCTCCGCCCCCGCCGGACCCCGCTGCAGGCCCCACCTCCTCAGGCCCCTCCCACCACGGCGCGCGCCGGCGGGGCGCTCCCCGCCGGCCCGGCCGGCCAGGCGGCCAGAAGGCGGCCCTGGAAGGCAGCCGCACCCCAGACGCTCCCGGCGTGGCTGGCCCGGACCCAGACTCCGCCGCGGGCCCAGTTGCCGTCCTTTCGGCCCGCGAGCCCCTCGACCTGCACCTGGCCGCCCCCACCGGCGCCCAGCCCCGGCGCCGCCACCTGTGTGCCGGTGTGTCCCTCCACAGCTCCCTCCGACAAAAGCCCCGCCCCACCACCACCCCGCCCCTCTGGCGTGTCACCGCGGCCGGGTGCGGGAGCGGGATCGAGGGCAGGGGCCGCTTCCCCGGGCCTGCCGGCCACCAGGGGCGGGGTCCTGAGCTCGGCGGGGGCTGTGGGGGCAAGGGTGGCCTTGCCGGGGCTGAGGGGCCGTGGCGACTCAATGGTGGCTCCCGGTGGCTTCGGGCCGGCTGCTGTCGGGCAGGAGGGCCGGCCCGGGCTGCGGCCGGGCTGCGCCTAGCGCCGCGTGGGCGGGCAGGGCCGATGCCCAAGGGACCGCGGGCCCCGGGCCCTGAAGCCTCCGGGGCCACGTCCCTGTGAGCGACGTGCGGGATCTTGGGCGGGGCGCCAAGCGCCGAAGGGTTTGCTGGGTCACGGCCGCCCTGGGCTGGGAGGTGGTCGCCAAACCCTCCACCGCCGCCCGATACCCGAGACCTCCGTTCCCCCTGCCTGGGCGGGCGAGGGGGCCCTGCCGGGGCGGGCTGGCCGCCAGGCTGGCGTTAAGGCGCCAGCGCCAGCGAAACTGGGCCTCAAGAGGCAGCCGTTGGCCCCCGCCCCCGTCTACGGCCATACCACCCTGAACGCGCCCGATCTCGTCTGATCTCGGAAGCTAAGCAGGGTCGGGCCTGGTTAGTACTTGGATGGGAGACCGCCTGGGAATACCGGGTGCTGTAGGCTTTTTGCCTCCCGCTCCGCCCGCCTTCTCCTTTACTCGCCCGCGGCGGGGGCCGCCGGCTCCGCCCCCGCCGGACCCCGCTGCAGGCCCCACCTCCTCAGGCCCCTCCCACCACGGCGCGCGCCGGCGGGGGCGCTCCCCGCCGGCCCGGCCGGCCAGGCGGCCAGAAGGCGGCCCTGGAAGGCAGCCGCACCCCAGACGCTCCCGGCGTGGCTGGCCCGGACCCAGACTCCGCCGCGGGCCCAGTTGCCGTCCTTTCGGCCCGCGAGCCCCTCGACCTGCACCTGGCCGCCCCCACCGGCGCCCAGCCCCGGCGCCGCCACCTGTGTGCCGGTGTGTCCCTCCACAGCTCCCTCCGACAAAAGCCCCGCCCCACCACCACCCCGCCCCCCTGGCGTGTCACCGCGGTTGGGTGCTGGAGCGGCATTGAGGGCAGGGGCCGCTTCCCCGGGCCTGCCGGCCACCAGGGGCGGGGTCCTGAGCTCGGCGGGGGCTGTGGGGGCAAGGGTGGCCTTGCCGGGGCTCAGGGCCCGTGGCGACTCAATGGTGGCTCCCAGTGGCTTCGGGCCAGCTGCTGTCGGGCAGGAGGGCCGGCCCGGGCTGCGGCCGGGCTGCGCCTAGCGCCGCGTGGGTGGGCAGGGCCGATGCCCAAGGGACCGCGGGCCCCGGGCCCTGAAGCCTCCGGGGCCACGTCCCTGTGAGCGACGTGCGGGATCTTGGGCGGGGCGCCAAGCGCCGAAGGGTTTGCTGGGTCACGGCCGCCCTGGGCTGGGAGGTGGTCGCCAAACCCTCCGCCGCCGCCCGATACCCGAGACCTCCGTTCCCCCTGCCTGGGCGGGCGAGGGGGCCCTGCCGGGGCGGGCTGGCCGCCAGGCTGGCGTTTAGGCGCCAGCGCCAGCGAAACTGGGCCTCAAGAGGCCGCCCGCGGCCCCCCGCCCCCGTCTACGGCCATACCACCCTGAACGCGCCCGATCTCGTCTGATCTCGGAAGCTAAGCAGGGTCGGGCCTGGTTAGTACTTGGATGGGAGACCGCCTGGGAATACCGGGTGCTGTAGGCTTTTTGCCTCCCGCTCCGCCCGCCTTCTCCTTTACTCGCCCGCGGCGGGGGGGCCGCCGGCTCCGCCCCCGCCGAGCCCCGCTGCTGGCAGTAGTCAAGGTGGTTTACCTGCCCGAGCAGGAAGCTTGGGCGATGGCTGAAGTGGGAAGAAACTCTTGAGCACAGGTTCTTGGGATCCACGGAGCAGCGCATGCACATGCGATGGGTGCCTACACAGCTGGCTTGCTTGTCTGTGGGGAAAGGCGAGATGGGTCAGGGCCTGGGTTCCTGAGGGGCTGAGAATCAAGGCAGGGATAGAAGAAAGGGGACAGGCCCACATCCCCTGAACCCACGCCGGCGCCCACTCACCTTTGTGGAAAATACGATTGAAAAGTGCCCGCAAGAATCTCTTCAGATGCCTCCAGAGTTGAGGGAAGAAGGGGAGGGGGGAGGCCGGGAGCAGGGTGAGCCCTGAAATCCAACCCTTGTCCGGTCACACCCCAGCAGCCCTCCCACCTCAGCCCCTTCAAGACCCCAGAGCTCCCCCAACCGCGCTGCACAGATCCTGCCCTGACCATAGTCACCATGTTGATCCCCACGTTGAGCAAGATGAAGCTGACCGGGATCAGAAGAATTGAGTATCCTTGCTCCTGGCATTTCCTGGGGATGGGGCCAGTGAACGGCTCGGCTCGGTAGTAGTTTCGCTCACCCATGGCCGTTGGTCCCAGGACTGCCTGGGCCCTCTGCCCTCCAGTTTTAACTGGGAGCCAGACTGGGTCATAATGGGGCAGGTGGTGAGGTCACAGTGAGGGAGGGGGATGAAAAGGAGGGCCCAGAGTGGCATTCCCTGGTAACCAGGGTCAGGTAAGCTGAGCCTGGACAGTCAAACAGGGCCCGGTGGCCGGCATACATCCCCTCGAGCGGTCATTCATTCGCTCACCGCCCGCTGACTCACTTGTTCAAATGACACATTGCGTCTCTTGGCCCCTCTTGAGACTAGGAAGACCTTGGCCTCAGAGGCCTGCTGAAGGCCTGGCTGGAGTCCAGAGCCTCAGCCTTCTTCATGCCCTTCACTGGGCCTGGAGCTGGACCTGCCCAGATGTGGAACCTCCCAGTTTGGAAGCAACTTCTTGTATGAGGCTCTCTGTGGACAGGGACAGCTGAGACACAGAGGAGGTGCCCAGAGACCAGGGGTTTGGAGTCTGCAGCTGCAGATGTACTTAGTGCATGGTATAGGACCAGGAGGGGCCTGCTGGCAGAACTGTGGCCACTAAACCAAAGGGACCCTCAGGCCAACAAGGGGACACTGGCTTCTTATTGCAGGAAGCCAAGCGCAGGGACCCAGGCTGGCAGAAGGAGTGGCGCTTCCAAGCCACAGACCACCAATGTTTCCTGGACTCTGGCGCTCTTTATTCCTCTCTCCATGCCCTGCCGCCCCCTGCCCCTGACCCCATTTGCTGCTGGTAAGTTCATTTTCCCAGTCTGGCTCCCGTGCAGAGAGGGCCTGGAGGCCGAGGTGGAAGGTAGCAGCGAGTTGGCCCGCGCTTGGCCCTCCTGCTGTTGCCGCTTCAGCACCAGACTGTCATACACCTGGTATTTGGCATTGCCTCCCGGGTTCCGGCTGAGTGGCATGAAGGTGGGCGGGGGTGGAGGGTGCTCGGTAGCCTGGACGTCGGGCAGGAGGTGAGAGGGGCGGAGGAGCAGCGCTGAGCTGGGAGCCGGGGCCCACTGGTCCGAGGCCTCGGCCAGTACCGTGAGGGAGGCGGAGGTGGCCACAGGGCGCCGCAAGGGCAGGATCTCAGCCCATTCGGCCGCCGGGTGCCGCACCTCGTGGGGATCGCGGGAGTAATCCAAGTGTCCCGTGGAGGGATGCAGGCTGCGGTTGGACTCGCTGTGAGCACAGCTGGGGAGGCTACGTCTGTGGGCCGGTGGGGTGTCGCGCTACCAGGCGTCGGGCCGGTAGACCCGAGGCACCAGAGCGAATGGAGGCTCAGAGCCCTCCAGACCCAGACTCCGCCATGGGCCCAGTTGCCGTCCTTTCGGCCCGCGAGCCCCTCGACCTGCACCTGGCCGCCCCCACCGGCGCCCAGCCCCGGCGCCGCCACCTGTGTGCCGGTGTGTCCCTCCACAGCTCCCTCCGACAAAAGCCCCGCCCCACCACCACCCCGCCCCTCTGGCGTGTCACCGCGGCCGGGTGCGGGAGCGGGATCGAGGGCAGGGGCCGCTTCCCCGGGCCTGCCGGCCACCAGGGGCGGGGTCCTGAGCTCGGCGGGGGCTGTGGGGGCAAGGGTGGCCTTGCCGGGGCTGAGGGGCCGTGGCGACTCAATGGTGGCTCCCGGTGGCTTCGGGCCGGCTGCTGTCGGGCAGGAGGGCCGGCCCGGGCTGCGGCCGGGCTGCGCCTAGCGCCGCGTGGGCGGGCAGGGCCGATGCCCAAGGGACCGCGGGCCCCGGGCCCTGAAGCCTCCGGGGCCACGTCCCTGTGAGCGACGTGCGGGATCTTGGGCGGGGCGCCAAGCGCCGAAGGGTTTGCTGGGTCACGGCCGCCCTGGGCTGGGAGGTGGTCGCCAAACCCTCCGCCGCCGCCCGATACCCGAGACCTCCGTTCCCCCTGCCTGGGCGGGCGAGGGGGCCCTGCCGGGGCGGGCTGGCCGCCAGGCTGGCGATAAGGCGCCAGCGCCAGCGAAACTGGGCCTCAAGAGGCCGCCCGCGGCCCCCCGCCCCCGTCTACGGCCATACCACCCTGAACGCGCCCGATCTCGTCTGATCTCGGAAGCTAAGCAGGGTCGGGCCTGGTTAGTACTTGGATGGGAGACCGCCTGGGAATACCGGGTGCTGTAGGCTTTTTGCCTCCCGCTCCGCCCGCCTTCTCCTTTACTCGCCCGCGGCGGGGGCCGCCGGCTCCGCCCCCGCCGGACCCCGCTGCAGGCCCCACCTCCTCAGGCCCCTCCCACCACGGCGCGCGCCGGCGGGGCGCTCCCCGCCGGCCCGGCCGGCCAGGCGGCCAGAAGGCGGCCCTGGAAGGCAGCCGCACCCCAGACGCTCCCGGCGTGGCTGGCCCGGACCCAGACTCCGCCGCGGGCCCAGTTGCCGTCCTTTCGGCCCGCGAGCCCCTCGACCTGCACCTGGCCGCCCCCACCGGCGCCCAGCCCCGGCGCCGCCACCTGTGTGCCGGTGTGTCCCTCCACAGCTCCCTCCGACAAAAGCCCCGCCCCACCACCACCCCGCCCCTCTGGCGTGTCACCGCGGCCGGGTGCGGGAGCGGGATCGAGGGCAGGGGCCGCTTCCCCGGGCCTGCCGGCCACCAGGGGCGGGGTCCTGAGCTCGGCGGGGGCTGTGGGGGCAAGGGTGGCCTTGCCGGGGCTGAGGGGCCGTGGCGACTCAATGGTGGCTCCCGGTGGCTTCGGGCCGGCTGCTGTCGGGCAGGAGGGCCGGCCCGGGCTGCGGCCGGGCTGCGCCTAGCGCCGCGTGGGCGGGCAGGGCCGATGCCCAAGGGACCGCGGGCCCCGGGCCCTGAAGCCTCCGGGGCCACGTCCCTGTGAGCGACGTGCGGGATCTTGGGCGGGGCGCCAAGCGCCGAAGGGTTTGCTGGGTCACGGCCGCCCTGGGCTGGGAGGTGGTCGCCAAACCCTCCACCGCCGCCCGATACCCGAGACCTCCGTTCCCCCTGCCTGGGCGGGCGAGGGGGCCCTGCCGGGGCGGGCTGGCCGCCAGGCTGGCGTTAAGGCGCCAGCGCCAGCGAAACTGGGCCTCAAGAGGCAGCCGTTGGCCCCCGCCCCCGTCTACGGCCATACCACCCTGAACGCGCCCGATCTCGTCTGATCTCGGAAGCTAAGCAGGGTCGGGCCTGGTTAGTACTTGGATGGGAGACCGCCTGGGAATACCGGGTGCTGTAGGCTTTTTGCCTCCCGCTCCGCCCGCCTTCTCCTTTACTCGCCCGCGGCGGGGGCCGCCGGCTCCGCCCCCGCCGGACCCCGCTGCAGGCCCCACCTCCTCAGGCCCCTCCCACCACGGCGCGCGCCGGCGGGGGCGCTCCCCGCCGGCCCGGCCGGCCAGGCGGCCAGAAGGCGGCCCTGGAAGGCAGCCGCACCCCAGACGCTCCCGGCGTGGCTGGCCCGGACCCAGACTCCGCCGCGGGCCCAGTTGCCGTCCTTTCGGCCCGCGAGCCCCTCGACCTGCACCTGGCCGCCCCCACCGGCGCCCAGCCCCGGCGCCGCCACCTGTGTGCCGGTGTGTCCCTCCACAGCTCCCTCCGACAAAAGCCCCGCCCCACCACCACCCCGCCCCCCTGGCGTGTCACCGCGGTTGGGTGCTGGAGCGGCATTGAGGGCAGGGGCCGCTTCCCCGGGCCTGCCGGCCACCAGGGGCGGGGTCCTGAGCTCGGCGGGGGCTGTGGGGGCAAGGGTGGCCTTGCCGGGGCTCAGGGCCCGTGGCGACTCAATGGTGGCTCCCAGTGGCTTCGGGCCAGCTGCTGTCGGGCAGGAGGGCCGGCCCGGGCTGCGGCCGGGCTGCGCCTAGCGCCGCGTGGGTGGGCAGGGCCGATGCCCAAGGGACCGCGGGCCCCGGGCCCTGAAGCCTCCGGGGCCACGTCCCTGTGAGCGACGTGCGGGATCTTGGGCGGGGCGCCAAGCGCCGAAGGGTTTGCTGGGTCACGGCCGCCCTGGGCTGGGAGGTGGTCGCCAAACCCTCCGCCGCCGCCCGATACCCGAGACCTCCGTTCCCCCTGCCTGGGCGGGCGAGGGGGCCCTGCCGGGGCGGGCTGGCCGCCAGGCTGGCGTTTAGGCGCCAGCGCCAGCGAAACTGGGCCTCAAGAGGCCGCCCGCGGCCCCCCGCCCCCGTCTACGGCCATACCACCCTGAACGCGCCCGATCTCGTCTGATCTCGGAAGCTAAGCAGGGTCGGGCCTGGTTAGTACTTGGATGGGAGACCGCCTGGGAATACCGGGTGCTGTAGGCTTTTTGCCTACCGCTCCGCCCGCCTTCTCCTTTACTCGCCCGCGGCGGGGGGGCCGCCGGCTCCGCCCCCGCCGAGCCCCGCTGCTGGCAGTAGTCAAGGTGGTTTACCTGCCCGAGCAGGAAGCTTGGGCGATGGCTGAAGTGGGAAGAAACTCTTGAGCACAGGTTCTTGGGATCCACGGAGCAGCGCATGCACATGCGATGGGTGCCTACACAGCTGGCTTGCTTGTCTGTGGGGAAAGGCGAGATGGGTCAGGGCCTGGGTTCCTGAGGGGCTGAGAATCAAGGCAGGGATAGAAGAAAGGGGACAGGCCCACATCCCCTGAACCCACGCCGGCGCCCACTCACCTTTGTGGAAAATACGATTGAAAAGTGCCCGCAAGAATCTCTTCAGATGCCTCCAGAGTTGAGGGAAGAAGGGGAGGGGGGAGGCCGGGAGCAGGGTGAGCCCTGAAATCCAACCCTTGTCCGGTCACACCCCAGCAGCCCTCCCACCTCAGCCCCTTCAAGACCCCAGAGCTCCCCCAACCGCGCTGCACAGATCCTGCCCTGACCATAGTCACCATGTTGATCCCCACGTTGAGCAAGATGAAGCTGACCGGGATCAGAAGAATTGAGTATCCTTGCTCCTGGCATTTCCTGGGGATGGGGCCAGTGAACGGCTCGGCTCGGTAGTAGTTTCGCTCACCCATGGCCGTTGGTCCCAGGACTGCCTGGGCCCTCTGCCCTCCAGTTTTAACTGGGAGCCAGACTGGGTCATAATGGGGCAGGTGGTGAGGTCACAGTGAGGGAGGGGGATGAAAAGGAGGGCCCAGAGTGGCATTCCCTGGTAACCAGGGTCAGGTAAGCTGAGCCTGGACAGTCAAACAGGGCCCGGTGGCCGGCATACATCCCCTCGAGCGGTCATTCATTCGCTCACCGCCCGCTGACTCACTTGTTCAAATGACACATTGCGTCTCTTGGCCCCTCTTGAGACTAGGAAGACCTTGGCCTCAGAGGCCTGCTGAAGGCCTGGCTGGAGTCCAGAGCCTCAGCCTTCTTCATGCCCTTCACTGGGCCTGGAGCTGGACCTGCCCAGATGTGGAACCTCCCAGTTTGGAAGCAACTTCTTGTATGAGGCTCTCTGTGGACAGGGACAGCTGAGACACAGAGGAGGTGCCCAGAGACCAGGGGTTTGGAGTCTGCAGCTGCAGATGTACTTAGTGCATGGTATAGGACCAGGAGGGGCCTGCTGGCAGAACTGTGGCCACTAAACCAAAGGGACCCTCAGGCCAACAAGGGGACACTGGCTTCTTATTGCAGGAAGCCAAGCGCAGGGACCCAGGCTGGCAGAAGGAGTGGCGCTTCCAAGCCACAGACCACCAATGTTTCCTGGACTCTGGCGCTCTTTATTCCTCTCTCCATGCCCTGCCGCCCCCTGCCCCTGACCCCATTTGCTGCTGGTAAGTTCATTTTCCCAGTCTGGCTCCCGTGCAGAGAGGGCCTGGAGGCCGAGGTGGAAGGTAGCAGCGAGTTGGCCCGCGCTTGGCCCTCCTGCTGTTGCCGCTTCAGCACCAGACTGTCATACACCTGGTATTTGGCATTGCCTCCCGGGTTCCGGCTGAGTGGCATGAAGGTGGGCGGGGGTGGAGGGTGCTCGGTAGCCTGGACGTCGGGCAGGAGGTGAGAGGGGCGGAGGAGCAGCGCTGAGCTGGGAGCCGGGGCCCACTGGTCCGAGGCCTCGGCCAGTACCGTGAGGGAGGCGGAGGTGGCCACAGGGCGCCGCAAGGGCAGGATCTCAGCCCATTCGGCCGCCGGGTGCCGCACCTCGTGGGGATCGCGGGAGTAATCCAAGTGTCCCGTGGAGGGATGCAGGCTGCGGTTGGACTCGCTGTGAGCACAGCTGGGGAGGCTACGTCTGTGGGCCGGTGGGGTGTCGCGCTACCAGGCGTCGGGCCGGTAGACCCGAGGCACCAGAGCGAATGGAGGCTCAGAGCCCTCCAGACCCAGACTCCGCCATGGGCCCAGTTGCCGTCCTTTCGGCCCGCGAGCCCCTCGACCTGCACCTGGCCGCCCCCACCGGCGCCCAGCCCCGGCGCCGCCACCTGTGTGCCGGTGTGTCCCTCCACAGCTCCCTCCGACAAAAGCCCCGCCCCACCACCACCCCGCCCCTCTGGCGTGTCACCGCGGCCGGGTGCGGGAGCGGGATCGAGGGCAGGGGCCGCTTCCCCGGGCCTGCCGGCCACCAGGGGCGGGGTCCTGAGCTCGGCGGGGGCTGTGGGGGCAAGGGTGGCCTTGCCGGGGCTGAGGGGCCGTGGCGACTCAATGGTGGCTCCCGGTGGCTTCGGGCCGGCTGCTGTCGGGCAGGAGGGCCGGCCCGGGCTGCGGCCGGGCTGCGCCTAGCGCCGCGTGGGCGGGCAGGGCCGATGCCCAAGGGACCGCGGGCCCCGGGCCCTGAAGCCTCCGGGGCCACGTCCCTGTGAGCGACGTGCGGGATCTTGGGCGGGGCGCCAAGCGCCGAAGGGTTTGCTGGGTCACGGCCGCCCTGGGCTGGGAGGTGGTCGCCAAACCCTCCGCCGCCGCCCGATACCCGAGACCTCCGTTCCCCCTGCCTGGGCGGGCGAGGGGGCCCTGCCGGGGCGGGCTGGCCGCCAGGCTGGCGATAAGGCGCCAGCGCCAGCGAAACTGGGCCTCAAGAGGCCGCCCGCGGCCCCCCGCCCCCGTCTACGGCCATACCACCCTGAACGCGCCCGATCTCGTCTGATCTCGGAAGCTAAGCAGGGTCGGGCCTGGTTAGTACTTGGATGGGAGACCGCCTGGGAATACCGGGTGCTGTAGGCTTTTTGCCTCCCGCTCCGCCCGCCTTCTCCTTTACTCGCCCGCGGCGGGGGCCGCCGGCTCCGCCCCCGCCGGACCCCGCTGCAGGCCCCACCTCCTCAGGCCCCTCCCACCACGGCGCGCGCCGGCGGGGCGCTCCCCGCCGGCCCGGCCGGCCAGGCGGCCAGAAGGCGGCCCTGGAAGGCAGCCGCACCCCAGACGCTCCCGGCGTGGCTGGCCCGGACCCAGACTCCGCCGCGGGCCCAGTTGCCGTCCTTTCGGCCCGCGAGCCCCTCGACCTGCACCTGGCCGCCCCCACCGGCGCCCAGCCCCGGCGCCGCCACCTGTGTGCCGGTGTGTCCCTCCACAGCTCCCTCCGACAAAAGCCCCGCCCCACCACCAGCCCGCCCCTCTGGCGTGTCACCGCGGCCGGGTGCGGGAGCGGGATCGAGGGCAGGGGCCGCTTCCCCGGGCCTGCCGGCCACCAGGGGCGGGGTCCTGAGCTCGGCGGGGGCTGTGGGGGCAAGGGTGGCCTTGCCGGGGCTGAGGGGCCGTGGCGACTCAATGGTGGCTCCCGGTGGCTTCGGGCCGGCTGCTGTCGGGCAGGAGGGCCGGCCCGGGCTGCGGCCGGGCTGCGCCTAGCGCCGCGTGGGCGGGCAGGGCCGATGCCCAAGGGACCGCGGGCCCCGGGCCCTGAAGCCTCCGGGGCCACGTCCCTGTGAGCGACGTGCGGGATCTTGGGCGGGGCGCCAAGCACCGAAGGGTTTGCTGGGTCACGGCCGCCCTGGGCTGGGAGGTGGTCGCCAAACCCTCCGCCGCCGCCCGATACCCGAGACCTCCGTTCCCCCTGCCTGGGCGGGCGAGGGGGCCCTGCCGGGGCGGGCTGGCCGCCAGGCTGGCGTTAAGGCGCCAGCGCCAGCGAAACTGGGCCTCAAGAGGCAGCCGTTGGCCCCCGCCCCCGTCTACGGCCATACCACCCTGAACGCGCCCGATCTCGTCTGATCTCGGAAGCTAAGCAGGGTCGGGCCTGGTTAGTACTTGGATGGGAGACCGCCTGGGAATACCGGGTGCTGTAGGCTTTTTGCCTCCCGCTCCGCCCGCCTTCTCCTTTACTCGCCCGCGGCGGGGGCCGCCGGCTCCGCCCCCGCCGGACCCCGCTGCAGGCCCCACCTCCTCAGGCCCCTCCCACCACGGCGCGCGCCGGCGGGGGCGCTCCCCGCCGGCCCGGCCGGCCAGGCGGCCAGAAGGCGGCCCTGGAAGGCAGCCGCACCCCAGACGCTCACGGCGTGGCTGGCCCGGACCCAGACTCCGCCGCGGGCCCAGTTGCCGTCCTTTCGGCCCGCGAGCCCCTCGACCTGCACCTGGCCGCCCCCACCGGCGCCCAGCCCCGGCGCCGCCACCTGTGTGCCGGTGTGTCCCTCCACAGCTCCCTCCGACAAAAGCCCCGCCCCACCACCACCCCGCCCCCCTGGCGTGTCACCGCGGTTGGGTGCTGGAGCGGCATTGAGGGCAGGGGCCGCTTCCCCGGGCCTGCCGGCCACCAGGGGCGGGGTCCTGAGCTCGGCGGGGGCTGTGGGGGCAAGGGTGGCCTTGCCGGGGCTCAGCGCCCGTGGCGACTCAATGGTGGCTCCCAGTGGCTTCGGGCCAGCTGCTGTCGGGCAGGAGGGCCGGCCCGGGCTGCGGCCGGGCTGCGCCTAGCGCCGCGTGGGTGGGCAGGGCCGATGCCCAAGGGACCGCGGGCCCCGGGCCCTGAAGCCTCCGGGGCCACGTCCCTGTGAGCGACGTGCGGGATCTTGGGCGGGGCGCCAAGCGCCGAAGGGTTTGCTGGGTCACGGCCGCCCTGGGCTGGGAGGTGGTCGCCAAACCCTCCGCCGCCGCCCGATACCCGAGACCTCCGTTCCCCCTGCCTGGGCGGGCGAGGGGGCCCTGCCGGGGCGGGCTGGCCGCCAGGCTGGCGTTTAGGCGCCAGCGCCAGCGAAACTGGGCCTCAAGAGGCCGCCCGCGGCCCCCCGCCCCCGTCTACGGCCATACCACCCTGAACGCGCCCGATCTCGTCTGATCTCGGAAGCTAAGCAGGGTCGGGCCTGGTTAGTACTTGGATGGGAGACCGCCTGGGAATACCGGGTGCTGTAGGCTTTTTGCCTCCCGCTCCGCCCGCCTTCTCCTTTACTCGCCCGCGGCGGGGGGGCCGCCGGCTCCGCCCCCGCCGAGCCCCGCTGCTGGCAGTAGTCAAGGTGGTTTACCTGCCCGAGCAGGAAGCTTGGGCGATGGCTGAAGTGGGAAGAAACTCTTGAGCACAGGTTCTTGGGATCCACGGAGCAGCGCATGCACATGCGATGGGTGCCTACACAGCTGGCTTGCTTGTCTGTGGGGAAAGGCGAGATGGGTCAGGGCCTGGGTTCCTGAGGGGCTGAGAATCAAGGCAGGGATAGAAGAAAGGGGACAGGCCCACATCCCCTGAACCCACGCCGGCGCCCACTCACCTTTGTGGAAAATACGATTGAAAAGTGCCCGCAAGAATCTCTTCAGATGCCTCCAGAGTTGAGGGAAGAAGGGGAGGGGGGAGGCCGGGAGCAGGGTGAGCCCTGAAATCCAACCCTTGTCCGGTCACACCCCAGCAGCCCTCCCACCTCAGCCCCTTCAAGACCCCAGAGCTCCCCCAACCGCGCTGCACAGATCCTGCCCTGACCATAGTCACCATGTTGATCCCCACGTTGAGCAAGATGAAGCTGACCGGGATCAGAAGAATTGAGTATCCTTGCTCCTGGCATTTCCTGGGGATGGGGCCAGTGAACGGCTCGGCTCGGTAGTAGTTTCGCTCACCCATGGCCGTTGGTCCCAGGACTGCCTGGGCCCTCTGCCCTCCAGTTTTAACTGGGAGCCAGACTGGGTCATAATGGGGCAGGTGGTGAGGTCACAGTGAGGGAGGGGGATGAAAAGGAGGGCCCAGAGTGGCATTCCCTGGTAACCAGGGTCAGGTAAGCTGAGCCTGGACAGTCAAACAGGGCCCGGTGGCCGGCATACATCCCCTCGAGCGGTCATTCATTCGCTCACCGCCCGCTGACTCACTTGTTCAAATGACACATTGCGTCTCTTGGCCCCTCTTGAGACTAGGAAGACCTTGGCCTCAGAGGCCTGCTGAAGGCCTGGCTGGAGTCCAGAGCCTCAGCCTTCTTCATGCCCTTCACTGGGCCTGGAGCTGGACCTGCCCAGATGTGGAACCTCCCAGTTTGGAAGCAACTTCTTGTATGAGGCTCTCTGTGGACAGGGACAGCTGAGACACAGAGGAGGTGCCCAGAGACCAGGGGTTTGGAGTCTGCAGCTGCAGATGTACTTAGTGCATGGTATAGGACCAGGAGGGGCCTGCTGGCAGAACTGTGGCCACTAAACCAAAGGGACCCTCAGGCCAACAAGGGGACACTGGCTTCTTATTGCAGGAAGCCAAGCGCAGGGACCCAGGCTGGCAGAAGGAGTGGCGCTTCCAAGCCACAGACCACCAATGTTTCCTGGACTCTGGCGCTCTTTATTCCTCTCTCCATGCCCTGCCGCCCCCTGCCCCTGACCCCATTTGCTGCTGGTAAGTTCATTTTCCCAGTCTGGCTCCCGTGCAGAGAGGGCCTGGAGGCCGAGGTGGAAGGTAGCAGCGAGTTGGCCCGCGCTTGGCCCTCCTGCTGTTGCCGCTTCAGCACCAGACTGTCATACACCTGGTATTTGGCATTGCCTCCCGGGTTCCGGCTGAGTGGCATGAAGGTGGGCGGGGGTGGAGGGTGCTCGGTAGCCTGGACGTCGGGCAGGAGGTGAGAGGGGCGGAGGAGCAGCGCTGAGCTGGGAGCCGGGGCCCACTGGTCCGAGGCCTCGGCCAGTACCGTGAGGGAGGCGGAGGTGGCCACAGGGCGCCGCAAGGGCAGGATCTCAGCCCATTCGGCCGCCGGGTGCCGCACCTCGTGGGGATCGCGGGAGTAATCCAAGTGTCCCGTGGAGGGATGCAGGCTGCGGTTGGACTCGCTGTGAGCACAGCTGGGGAGGCTACGTCTGTGGGCCGGTGGGGTGTCGCGCTACCAGGCGTCGGGCCGGTAGACCCGAGGCACCAGAGCGAATGGAGGCTCAGAGCCCTCCAGACCCAGACTCCGCCATGGGCCCAGTTGCCGTCCTTTCGGCCCGCGAGCCCCTCGACCTGCACCTGGCCGCCCCCACCGGCGCCCAGCCCCGGCGCCGCCACCTGTGTGCCGGTGTGTCCCTCCACAGCTCCCTCCGACAAAAGCCCCGCCCCACCACCACCCCGCCCCTCTGGCGTGTCACCGCGGCCGGGTGCGGGAGCGGGATCGAGGGCAGGGGCCGCTTCCCCGGGCCTGCCGGCCACCAGGGGCGGGGTCCTGAGCTCGGCGGGGGCTGTGGGGGCAAGGGTGGCCTTGCCGGGGCTGAGGGGCCGTGGCGACTCAATGGTGGCTCCCGGTGGCTTCGGGCCGGCTGCTGTCGGGCAGGAGGGCCGGCCCGGGCTGCGGCCGGGCTGCGCCTAGCGCCGCGTGGGCGGGCAGGGCCGATGCCCAAGGGACCGCGGGCCCCGGGCCCTGAAGCCTCCGGGGCCACGTCCCTGTGAGCGACGTGCGGGATCTTGGGCGGGGCGCCAAGCACCGAAGGGTTTGCTGGGTCACGGCCGCCCTGGGCTGGGAGGTGGTCGCCAAACCCTCCGCCGCCGCCCGATACCCGAGACCTCCGTTCCCCCTGCCTGGGCGGGCGAGGGGGCCCTGCCGGGGCGGGCTGGCCGCCAGGCTGGCGTTAAGGCGCCAGCGCCAGCGAAACTGGGCCTCAAGAGGCAGCCGTTGGCCCCCGCCCCCGTCTACGGCCATACCACCCTGAACGCGCCCGATCTCGTCTGATCTCGGAAGCTAAGCAGGGTCGGGCCTGGTTAGTACTTGGATGGGAGACCGCCTGGGAATACCGGGTGCTGTAGGCTTTTTGCCTCCCGCTCCGCCCGCCTTCTCCTTTACTCGCCCGCGGCGGGGGCCGCCGGCTCCGCCCCCGCCGGACCCCGCTGCAGGCCCCACCTCCTCAGGCCCCTCCCACCACGGCGCGCGCCGGCGGGGGCGCTCCCCGCCGGCCCGGCCGGCCAGGCGGCCAGAAGGCGGCCCTGGAAGGCAGCCGCACCCCAGACGCTCCCGGCGTGGCTGGCCCGGACCCAGACTCCGCCGCGGGCCCAGTTGCCGTCCTTTCGGCCCGCGAGCCCCTCGACCTGCACCTGGCCGCCCCCACCGGCGCCCAGCCCCGGCGCCGCCACCTGTGTGCCGGTGTGTCCCTCCACAGCTCCCTCCGACAAAAGCCCCGCCCCACCACCACCCCGCCCCCCTGGCGTGTCACCGCGGTTGGGTGCTGGAGCGGCATTGAGGGCAGGGGCCGCTTCCCCGGGCCTGCCGGCCACCAGGGGCGGGGTCCTGAGCTCGGCGGGGGCTGTGGGGGCAAGGGTGGCCTTGCCGGGGCTCAGCGCCCGTGGCGACTCAATGGTGGCTCCCAGTGGCTTCGGGCCAGCTGCTGTCGGGCAGGAGGGCCGGCCCGGGCTGCGGCCGGGCTGCGCCTAGCGCCGCGTGGGTGGGCAGGGCCGATGCCCAAGGGACCGCGGGCCCCGGGCCCTGAAGCCTCCGGGGCCACGTCCCTGTGAGCGACGTGCGGGATCTTGGGCGGGGCGCCAAGCGCCGAAGGGTTTGCTGGGTCACGGCCGCCCTGGGCTGGGAGGTGGTCGCCAAACCCTCCGCCGCCGCCCGATACCCGAGACCTCCGTTCCCCCTGCCTGGGCGGGCGAGGGGGCCCTGCCGGGGCGGGCTGGCCGCCAGGCTGGCGTTTAGGCGCCAGCGCCAGCGAAACTGGGCCTCAAGAGGCCGCCCGCGGCCCCCCGCCCCCGTCTACGGCCATACCACCCTGAACGCGCCCGATCTCGTCTGATCTCGGAAGCTAAGCAGGGTCGGGCCTGGTTAGTACTTGGATGGGAGACCGCCTGGGAATACCGGGTGCTGTAGGCTTTTTGCCTCCCGCTCCGCCCGCCTTCTCCTTTACTCGCCCGCGGCGGGGGGGCCGCCGGCTCCGCCCCCGCCGAGCCCCGCTGCTGGCAGTAGTCAAGGTGGTTTACCTGCCCGAGCAGGAAGCTTGGGCGATGGCTGAAGTGGGAAGAAACTCTTGAGCACAGGTTCTTGGGATCCACGGAGCAGCGCATGCACATGCGATGGGTGCCTACACAGCTGGCTTGCTTGTCTGTGGGGAAAGGCGAGATGGGTCAGGGCCTGGGTTCCTGAGGGGCTGAGAATCAAGGCAGGGATAGAAGAAAGGGGACAGGCCCACATCCCCTGAACCCACGCCGGCGCCCACTCACCTTTGTGGAAAATACGATTGAAAAGTGCCCGCAAGAATCTCTTCAGATGCCTCCAGAGTTGAGGGAAGAAGGGGAGGGGGGAGGCCGGGAGCAGGGTGAGCCCTGAAATCCAACCCTTGTCCGGTCACACCCCAGCAGCCCTCCCACCTCAGCCCCTTCAAGACCCCAGAGCTCCCCCAACCGCGCTGCACAGATCCTGCCCTGACCATAGTCACCATGTTGATCCCCACGTTGAGCAAGATGAAGCTGACCGGGATCAGAAGAATTGAGTATCCTTGCTGCTGGCATTTCCTGGGGATGGGGCCAGTGAACGGCTCGGCTCGGTAGTAGTTTCGCTCACCCATGGCCGTTGGTCCCAGGACTGCCTGGGCCCTCTGCCCTCCAGTTTTAACTGGGAGCCAGACTGGGTCATAATGGGGCAGGTGGTGAGGTCACAGTGAGGGAGGGGGATGAAAAGGAGGGCCCAGAGTGGCATTCCCTGGTAACCAGGGTCAGGTAAGCTGAGCCTGGACAGTCAAACAGGGCCCGGTGGCCGGCATACATCCCCTCGAGCGGTCATTCATTCGCTCACCGCCCGCTGACTCACTTGTTCAAATGACACATTGCGTCTCTTGGCCCCTCTTGAGACTAGGAAGACCTTGGCCTCAGAGGCCTGCTGAAGGCCTGGCTGGAGTCCAGAGCCTCAGCCTTCTTCATGCCCTTCACTGGGCCTGGAGCTGGACCTGCCCAGATGTGGAACCTCCCAGTTTGGAAGCAACTTCTTGTATGAGGCTCTCTGTGGACAGGGACAGCTGAGACACAGAGGAGGTGCCCAGAGACCAGGGGTTTGGAGTCTGCAGCTGCAGATGTACTTAGTGCATGGTATAGGACCAGGAGGGGCCTGCTGGCAGAACTGTGGCCACTAAACCAAAGGGACCCTCAGGCCAACAAGGGGACACTGGCTTCTTATTGCAGGAAGCCAAGCGCAGGGACCCAGGCTGGCAGAAGGAGTGGCGCTTCCAAGCCACAGACCACCAATGTTTCCTGGACTCTGGCGCTCTTTATTCCTCTCTCCATGCCCTGCCGCCCCCTGCCCCTGACCCCATTTGCTGCTGGTAAGTTCATTTTCCCAGTCTGGCTCCCGTGCAGAGAGGGCCTGGAGGCCGAGGTGGAAGGTAGCAGCGAGTTGGCCCGCGCTTGGCCCTCCTGCTGTTGCCGCTTCAGCACCAGACTGTCATACACCTGGTATTTGGCATTGCCTCCCGGGTTCCGGCTGAGTGGCATGAAGGTGGGCGGGGGTGGAGGGTGCTCGGTAGCCTGGACGTCGGGCAGGAGGTGAGAGGGGCGGAGGAGCAGCGCTGAGCTGGGAGCCGGGGCCCACTGGTCCGAGGCCTCGGCCAGTACCGTGAGGGAGGCGGAGGTGGCCACAGGGCGCCGCAAGGGCAGGATCTCAGCCCATTCGGCCGCCGGGTGCCGCACCTCGTGGGGATCGCGGGAGTAATCCAAGTGTCCCGTGGAGGGATGCAGGCTGCGGTTGGACTCGCTGTGAGCACAGCTGGGGAGGCTACGTCTGTGGGCCGGTGGGGTGTCGCGCTACCAGGCGTCGGGCCGGTAGACCCGAGGCACCAGAGCGAATGGAGGCTCAGAGCCCTCCAGACCCAGACTCCGCCATGGGCCCAGTTGCCGTCCTTTCGGCCCGCGAGCCCCTCGACCTGCACCTGGCCGCCCCCACCGGCGCCCAGCCCCGGCGCCGCCACCTGTGTGCCGGTGTGTCCCTCCACAGCTCCCTCCGACAAAAGCCCCGCCCCACCACCACCCCGCCCCTCTGGCGTGTCACCGCGGCCGGGTGCGGGAGCGGGATCGAGGGCAGGGGCCGCTTCCCCGGGCCTGCCGGCCACCAGGGGCGGGGTCCTGAGCTCGGCGGGGGCTGTGGGGGCAAGGGTGGCCTTGCCGGGGCTGAGGGGCCGTGGCGACTCAATGGTGGCTCCCGGTGGCTTCGGGCCGGCTGCTGTCGGGCAGGAGGGCCGGCCCGGGCTGCGGCCGGGCTGCGCCTAGCGCCGCGTGGGCGGGCAGGGCCGATGCCCAAGGGACCGCGGGCCCCGGGCCCTGAAGCCTCCGGGGCCACGTCCCTGTGAGCGACGTGCGGGATCTTGGGCGGGGCGCCAAGCGCCGAAGGGTTTGCTGGGTCACGGCCGCCCTGGGCTGGGAGGTGGTCGCCAAACCCTCCGCCGCCGCCCGATACCCGAGACCTCCGTTCCCCCTGCCTGGGCGGGCGAGGGGGCCCTGCCGGGGCGGGCTGGCCGCCAGGCTGGCGATAAGGCGCCAGCGCCAGCGAAACTGGGCCTCAAGAGGCCGCCCGCGGCCCCCCGCCCCCGTCTACGGCCATACCACCCTGAACGCGCCCGATCTCGTCTGATCTCGGAAGCTAAGCAGGGTCGGGCCTGGTTAGTACTTGGATGGGAGACCGCCTGGGAATACCGGGTGCTGTAGGCTTTTTGCCTCCCGCTCCGCCCGCCTTCTCCTTTACTCGCCCGCGGCGGGGGCCGCCGGCTCCGCCCCCGCCGGACCCCGCTGCAGGCCCCACCTCCTCAGGCCCCTCCCACCACGGCGCGCGCCGGCGGGGCGCTCCCCGCCGGCCCGGCCGGCCAGGCGGCCAGAAGGCGGCCCTGGAAGGCAGCCGCACCCCAGACGCTCCCGGCGTGGCTGGCCCGGACCCAGACTCCGCCGCGGGCCCAGTTGCCGTCCTTTCGGCCCGCGAGCCCCTCGACCTGCACCTGGCCGCCCCCACCGGCGCCCAGCCCCGGCGCCGCCACCTGTGTGCCGGTGTGTCCCTCCACAGCTCCCTCCGACAAAAGCCCCGCCCCACCACCAGCCCGCCCCTCTGGCGTGTCACCGCGGCCGGGTGCGGGAGCGGGATCGAGGGCAGGGGCCGCTTCCCCGGGCCTGCCGGCCACCAGGGGCGGGGTCCTGAGCTCGGCGGGGGCTGTGGGGGCAAGGGTGGCCTTGCCGGGGCTGAGGGGCCGTGGCGACTCAATGGTGGCTCCCGGTGGCTTCGGGCCGGCTGCTGTCGGGCAGGAGGGCCGGCCCGGGCTGCGGCCGGGCTGCGCCTAGCGCCGCGTGGGCGGGCAGGGCCGATGCCCAAGGGACCGCGGGCCCCGGGCCCTGAAGCCTCCGGGGCCACGTCCCTGTGAGCGACGTGCGGGATCTTGGGCGGGGCGCCAAGCGCCGAAGGGTTTGCTGGGTCACGGCCGCCCTGGGCTGGGAGGTGGTCGCCAAACCCTCCACCGCCGCCCGATACCCGAGACCTCCGTTCCCCCTGCCTGGGCGGGCGAGGGGGCCCTGCCGGGGCGGGCTGGCCGCCAGGCTGGCGTTAAGGCGCCAGCGCCAGCGAAACTGGGCCTCAAGAGGCAGCCGTTGGCCCCCGCCCCCGTCTACGGCCATACCACCCTGAACGCGCCCGATCTCGTCTGATCTCGGAAGCTAAGCAGGGTCGGGCCTGGTTAGTACTTGGATGGGAGACCGCCTGGGAATACCGGGTGCTGTAGGCTTTTTGCCTCCCGCTCCGCCCGCCTTCTCCTTTACTCGCCCGCGGCGGGGGCCGCCGGCTCCGCCCCCGCCGGACCCCGCTGCAGGCCCCACCTCCTCAGGCCCCTCCCACCACGGCGCGCGCCGGCGGGGGCGCTCCCCGCCGGCCCGGCCGGCCAGGCGGCCAGAAGGCGGCCCTGGAAGGCAGCCGCACCCCAGACGCTCCCGGCGTGGCTGGCCCGGACCCAGACTCCGCCGCGGGCCCAGTTGCCGTCCTTTCGGCCCGCGAGCCCCTCGACCTGCACCTGGCCGCCCCCACCGGCGCCCAGCCCCGGCGCCGCCACCTGTGTGCCGGTGTGTCCCTCCACAGCTCCCTCCGACAAAAGCCCCGCCCCACCACCACCCCGCCCCCCTGGCGTGTCACCGCGGTTGGGTGCTGGAGCGGCATTGAGGGCAGGGGCCGCTTCCCCGGGCCTGCCGGCCACCAGGGGCGGGGTCCTGAGCTCGGCGGGGGCTGTGGGGGCAAGGGTGGCCTTGCCGGGGCTCAGGGCCCGTGGCGACTCAATGGTGGCTCCCAGTGGCTTCGGGCCAGCTGCTGTCGGGCAGGAGGGCCGGCCCGGGCTGCGGCCGGGCTGCGCCTAGCGCCGCGTGGGTGGGCAGGGCCGATGCCCAAGGGACCGCGGGCCCCGGGCCCTGAAGCCTCCGGGGCCACGTCCCTGTGAGCGACGTGCGGGATCTTGGGCGGGGCGCCAAGCGCCGAAGGGTTTGCTGGGTCACGGCCGCCCTGGGCTGGGAGGTGGTCGCCAAACCCTCCGCCGCCGCCCGATACCCGAGACCTCCGTTCCCCCTGCCTGGGCGGGCGAGGGGGCCCTGCCGGGGCGGGCTGGCCGCCAGGCTGGCGTTTAGGCGCCAGCGCCAGCGAAACTGGGCCTCAAGAGGCCGCCCGCGGCCCCCCGCCCCCGTCTACGGCCATACCACCCTGAACGCGCCCGATCTCGTCTGATCTCGGAAGCTAAGCAGGGTCGGGCCTGGTTAGTACTTGGATGGGAGACCGCCTGGGAATACCGGGTGCTGTAGGCTTTTTGCCTCCCGCTCCGCCCGCCTTCTCCTTTACTCGCCCGCGGCGGGGGGGCCGCCGGCTCCGCCCCCGCCGAGCCCCGCTGCTGGCAGTAGTCAAGGTGGTTTACCTGCCCGAGCAGGAAGCTTGGGCGATGGCTGAAGTGGGAAGAAACTCTTGAGCACAGGTTCTTGGGATCCACGGAGCAGCGCATGCACATGCGATGGGTGCCTACACAGCTGGCTTGCTTGTCTGTGGGGAAAGGCGAGATGGGTCAGGGCCTGGGTTCCTGAGGGGCTGAGAATCAAGGCAGGGATAGAAGAAAGGGGACAGGCCCACATCCCCTGAACCCACGCCGGCGCCCACTCACCTTTGTGGAAAATACGATTGAAAAGTGCCCGCAAGAATCTCTTCAGATGCCTCCAGAGTTGAGGGAAGAAGGGGAGGGGGGAGGCCGGGAGCAGGGTGAGCCCTGAAATCCAACCCTTGTCCGGTCACACCCCAGCAGCCCTCCCACCTCAGCCCCTTCAAGACCCCAGAGCTCCCCCAACCGCGCTGCACAGATCCTGCCCTGACCATAGTCACCATGTTGATCCCCACGTTGAGCAAGATGAAGCTGACCGGGATCAGAAGAATTGAGTATCCTTGCTCCTGGCATTTCCTGGGGATGGGGCCAGTGAACGGCTCGGCTCGGTAGTAGTTTCGCTCACCCATGGCCGTTGGTCCCAGGACTGCCTGGGCCCTCTGCCCTCCAGTTTTAACTGGGAGCCAGACTGGGTCATAATGGGGCAGGTGGTGAGGTCACAGTGAGGGAGGGGGATGAAAAGGAGGGCCCAGAGTGGCATTCCCTGGTAACCAGGGTCAGGTAAGCTGAGCCTGGACAGTCAAACAGGGCCCGGTGGCCGGCATACATCCCCTCGAGCGGTCATTCATTCGCTCACCGCCCGCTGACTCACTTGTTCAAATGACACATTGCGTCTCTTGGCCCCTCTTGAGACTAGGAAGACCTTGGCCTCAGAGGCCTGCTGAAGGCCTGGCTGGAGTCCAGAGCCTCAGCCTTCTTCATGCCCTTCACTGGGCCTGGAGCTGGACCTGCCCAGATGTGGAACCTCCCAGTTTGGAAGCAACTTCTTGTATGAGGCTCTCTGTGGACAGGGACAGCTGAGACACAGAGGAGGTGCCCAGAGACCAGGGGTTTGGAGTCTGCAGCTGCAGATGTACTTAGTGCATGGTATAGGACCAGGAGGGGCCTGCTGGCAGAACTGTGGCCACTAAACCAAAGGGACCCTCAGGCCAACAAGGGGACACTGGCTTCTTATTGCAGGAAGCCAAGCGCAGGGACCCAGGCTGGCAGAAGGAGTGGCGCTTCCAAGCCACAGACCACCAATGTTTCCTGGACTCTGGCGCTCTTTATTCCTCTCTCCATGCCCTGCCGCCCCCTGCCCCTGACCCCATTTGCTGCTGGTAAGTTCATTTTCCCAGTCTGGCTCCCGTGCAGAGAGGGCCTGGAGGCCGAGGTGGAAGGTAGCAGCGAGTT
The DNA here is from genome assembly GCF_964374135.1 of Grampus griseus. Lineage (NCBI taxonomy): Eukaryota > Metazoa > Chordata > Mammalia > Artiodactyla > Delphinidae > Grampus > Grampus griseus. Next base: position 119,410 of record NW_028133072.1, read on the forward strand.
GGCCCGCGCTTGGCCCTCCTGCTGTTGCCGCTTCAGCACCAGACTGTCATACACCTGGTATTTGGCATTGCCTCCCGGGTTCCGGCTGAGTGGCATGAAGGTGGGCGGGGGTGGAGGGTGCTCGGTAGCCTGGACGTCGGGCAGGAGGTGAGAGGGGCGGAGGAGCAGCGCTGAGCTGGGAGCCGGGGCCCACTGGTCCGAGGCCTCGGCCAGTACCGTGAGGGAGGCGGAGGTGGCCACAGGGCGCCGCAAGGGCAGGATCTCAGCCCATTCGGCCGCCGGGTGCCGCACCTCGTGGGGATCGCGGGAGTAATCCAAGTGTCCCGTGGAGGGATGCAGGCTGCGGTTGGACTCGCTGTGAGCACAGCTGGGGAGGCTACGTCTGTGGGCCGGTGGGGTGTCGCGCTACCAGGCGTCGGGCCGGTAGACCCGAGGCACCAGAGCGAATGGAGGCTCAGAGCCCTCCAGACCCAGACTCCGCCATGGGCCCAGTTGCCGTCCTTTCGGCCCGCGAGCCCCTCGACCTGCACCTGGCCGCCCCCACCGGCGCCCAGCCCCGGCGCCGCCACCTGTGTGCCGGTGTGTCCCTCCACAGCTCCCTCCGACAAAAGCCCCGCCCCACCACCACCCCGCCCCTCTGGCGTGTCACCGCGGCCGGGTGCGGGAGCGGGATCGAGGGCAGGGGCCGCTTCCCCGGGCCTGCCGGCCACCAGGGGCGGGGTCCTGAGCTCGGCGGGGGCTGTGGGGGCAAGGGTGGCCTTGCCGGGGCTGAGGGGCCGTGGCGACTCAATGGTGGCTCCCGGTGGCTTCGGGCCGGCTGCTGTCGGGCAGGAGGGCCGGCCCGGGCTGCGGCCGGGCTGCGCCTAGCGCCGCGTGGGCGGGCAGGGCCGATGCCCAAGGGACCGCGGGCCCCGGGCCCTGAAGCCTCCGGGGCCACGTCCCTGTGAGCGACGTGCGGGATCTTGGGCGGGGCGCCAAGCGCCGAAGGGTTTGCTGGGTCACGGCCGCCCTGGGCTGGGAGGTGGTCGCCAAACCCTCCGCCGCCGCCCGATACCCGAGACCTCCGTTCCCCCTGCCTGGGCGGGCGAGGGGGCCCTGCCGGGGCGGGCTGGCCGCCAGGCTGGCGATAAGGCGCCAGCGCCAGCGAAACTGGGCCTCAAGAGGCCGCCCGCGGCCCCCCGCCCCCGTCTACGGCCATACCACCCTGAACGCGCCCGATCTCGTCTGATCTCGGAAGCTAAGCAGGGTCGGGCCTGGTTAGTACTTGGATGGGAGACCGCCTGGGAATACCGGGTGCTGTAGGCTTTTTGCCTCCCGCTCCGCCCGCCTTCTCCTTTACTCGCCCGCGGCGGGGGCCGCCGGCTCCGCCCCCGCCGGACCCCGCTGCAGGCCCCACCTCCTCAGGCCCCTCCCACCACGGCGCGCGCCGGCGGGGCGCTCCCCGCCGGCCCGGCCGGCCAGGCGGCCAGAAGGCGGCCCTGGAAGGCAGCCGCACCCCAGACGCTCCCGGCGTGGCTGGCCCGGACCCAGACTCCGCCGCGGGCCCAGTTGCCGTCCTTTCGGCCCGCGAGCCCCTCGACCTGCACCTGGCCGCCCCCACCGGCGCCCAGCCCCGGCGCCGCCACCTGTGTGCCGGTGTGTCCCTCCACAGCTCCCTCCGACAAAAGCCCCGCCCCACCACCAGCCCGCCCCTCTGGCGTGTCACCGCGGCCGGGTGCGGGAGCGGGATCGAGGGCAGGGGCCGCTTCCCCGGGCCTGCCGGCCACCAGGGGCGGGGTCCTGAGCTCGGCGGGGGCTGTGGGGGCAAGGGTGGCCTTGCCGGGGCTGAGGGGCCGTGGCGACTCAATGGTGGCTCCCGGTGGCTTCGGGCCGGCTGCTGTCGGGCAGGAGGGCCGGCCCGGGCTGCGGCCGGGCTGCGCCTAGCGCCGCGTGGGCGGGCAGGGCCGATGCCCAAGGGACCGCGGGCCCCGGGCCCTGAAGCCTCCGGGGCCACGTCCCTGTGAGCGACGTGCGGGATCTTGGGCGGGGCGCCAAGCACCGAAGGGTTTGCTGGGTCACGGCCGCCCTGGGCTGGGAGGTGGTCGCCAAACCCTCCGCCGCCGCCCGATACCCGAGACCTCCGTTCCCCCTGCCTGGGCGGGCGAGGGGGCCCTGCCGGGGCGGGCTGGCCGCCAGGCTGGCGTTAAGGCGCCAGCGCCAGCGAAACTGGGCCTCAAGAGGCAGCCGTTGGCCCCCGCCCCCGTCTACGGCCATACCACCCTGAACGCGCCCGATCTCGTCTGATCTCGGAAGCTAAGCAGGGTCGGGCCTGGTTAGTACTTGGATGGGAGACCGCCTGGGAATACCGGGTGCTGTAGGCTTTTTGCCTCCCGCTCCGCCCGCCTTCTCCTTTACTCGCCCGCGGCGGGGGCCGCCGGCTCCGCCCCCGCCGGACCCCGCTGCAGGCCCCACCTCCTCAGGCCCCTCCCACCACGGCGCGCGCCGGCGGGGGCGCTCCCCGCCGGCCCGGCCGGCCAGGCGGCCAGAAGGCGGCCCTGGAAGGCAGCCGCACCCCAGACGCTCACGGCGTGGCTGGCCCGGACCCAGACTCCGCCGCGGGCCCAGTTGCCGTCCTTTCGGCCCGCGAGCCCCTCGACCTGCACCTGGCCGCCCCCACCGGCGCCCAGCCCCGGCGCCGCCACCTGTGTGCCGGTGTGTCCCTCCACAGCTCCCTCCGACAAAAGCCCCGCCCCACCACCACCCCGCCCCCCTGGCGTGTCACCGCGGTTGGGTGCTGGAGCGGCATTGAGGGCAGGGGCCACTTCCCCGGGCCTGCCGGCCACCAGGGGCGGGGTCCTGAGCTCGGCGGGGGCTGTGGGGGCAAGGGTGGCCTTGCCGGGGCTCAGCGCCCGTGGCGACTCAATGGTGGCTCCCAGTGGCTTCGGGCCAGCTGCTGTCGGGCAGGAGGGCCGGCCCGGGCTGCGGCCGGGCTGCGCCTAGCGCCGCGTGGGTGGGCAGGGCCGATGCCCAAGGGACCGCGGGCCCCGGGCCCTGAAGCCTCCGGGGCCACGTCCCTGTGAGCGACGTGCGGGATCTTGGGCGGGGCGCCAAGCGCCGAAGGGTTTGCTGGGTCACGGCCGCCCTGGGCTGGGAGGTGGTCGCCAAACCCTCCGCCGCCGCCCGATACCCGAGACCTCCGTTCCCCCTGCCTGGGCGGGCGAGGGGGCCCTGCCGGGGCGGGCTGGCCGCCAGGCTGGCGTTTAGGCGCCAGCGCCAGCGAAACTGGGCCTCAAGAGGCCGCCCGCGGCCCCCCGCCCCCGTCTACGGCCATACCACCCTGAACGCGCCCGATCTCGTCTGATCTCGGAAGCTAAGCAGGGTCGGGCCTGGTTAGTACTTGGATGGGAGACCGCCTGGGAATACCGGGTGCTGTAGGCTTTTTGCCTCCCGCTCCGCCCGCCTTCTCCTTTACTCGCCCGCGGCGGGGGGGCCGCCGGCTCCGCCCCCGCCGAGCCCCGCTGCTGGCAGTAGTCAAGGTGGTTTACCTGCCCGAGCAGGAAGCTTGGGCGATGGCTGAAGTGGGAAGAAACTCTTGAGCACAGGTTCTTGGGATCCACGGAGCAGCGCATGCACATGCGATGGGTGCCTACACAGCTGGCTTGCTTGTCTGTGGGGAAAGGCGAGATGGGTCAGGGCCTGGGTTCCTGAGGGGCTGAGAATCAAGGCAGGGATAGAAGAAAGGGGACAGGCCCACATCCCCTGAACCCACGCCGGCGCCCACTCACCTTTGTGGAAAATACGATTGAAAAGTGCCCGCAAGAATCTCTTCAGATGCCTCCAGAGTTGAGGGAAGAAGGGGAGGGGGGAGGCCGGGAGCAGGGTGAGCCCTGAAATCCAACCCTTGTCCGGTCACACCCCAGCAGCCCTCCCACCTCAGCCCCTTCAAGACCCCAGAGCTCCCCCAACCGCGCTGCACAGATCCTGCCCTGACCATAGTCACCATGTTGATCCCCACGTTGAGCAAGATGAAGCTGACCGGGATCAGAAGAATTGAGTATCCTTGCTGCTGGCATTTCCTGGGGATGGGGCCAGTGAACGGCTCGGCTCGGTAGTAGTTTCGCTCACCCATGGCCGTTGGTCCCAGGACTGCCTGGGCCCTCTGCCCTCCAGTTTTAACTGGGAGCCAGACTGGGTCATAATGGGGCAGGTGGTGAGGTCACAGTGAGGGAGGGGGATGAAAAGGAGGGCCCAGAGTGGCATTCCCTGGTAACCAGGGTCAGGTAAGCTGAGCCTGGACAGTCAAACAGGGCCCGGTGGCCGGCATACATCCCCTCGAGCGGTCATTCATTCGCTCACCGCCCGCTGACTCACTTGTTCAAATGACACATTGCGTCTCTTGGCCCCTCTTGAGACTAGGAAGACCTTGGCCTCAGAGGCCTGCTGAAGGCCTGGCTGGAGTCCAGAGCCTCAGCCTTCTTCATGCCCTTCACTGGGCCTGGAGCTGGACCTGCCCAGATGTGGAACCTCCCAGTTTGGAAGCAACTTCTTGTATGAGGCTCTCTGTGGACAGGGACAGCTGAGACACAGAGGAGGTGCCCAGAGACCAGGGGTTTGGAGTCTGCAGCTGCAGATGTACTTAGTGCATGGTATAGGACCAGGAGGGGCCTGCTGGCAGAACTGTGGCCACTAAACCAAAGGGACCCTCAGGCCAACAAGGGGACACTGGCTTCTTATTGCAGGAAGCCAAGCGCAGGGACCCAGGCTGGCAGAAGGAGTGGCGCTTCCAAGCCACAGACCACCAATGTTTCCTGGACTCTGGCGCTCTTTATTCCTCTCTCCATGCCCTGCCGCCCCCTGCCCCTGACCCCATTTGCTGCTGGTAAGTTCATTTTCCCAGTCTGGCTCCCGTGCAGAGAGGGCCTGGAGGCCGAGGTGGAAGGTAGCAGCGAGTTGGCCCGCGCTTGGCCCTCCTGCTGTTGCCGCTTCAGCACCAGACTGTCATACACCTGGTATTTGGCATTGCCTCCCGGGTTCCGGCTGAGTGGCATGAAGGTGGGCGGGGGTGGAGGGTGCTCGGTAGCCTGGACGTCGGGCAGGAGGTGAGAGGGGCGGAGGAGCAGCGCTGAGCTGGGAGCCGGGGCCCACTGGTCCGAGGCCTCGGCCAGTACCGTGAGGGAGGCGGAGGTGGCCACAGGGCGCCGCAAGGGCAGGATCTCAGCCCATTCGGCCGCCGGGTGCCGCACCTCGTGGGGATCGCGGGAGTAATCCAAGTGTCCCGTGGAGGGATGCAGGCTGCGGTTGGACTCGCTGTGAGCACAGCTGGGGAGGCTACGTCTGTGGGCCGGTGGGGTGTCGCGCTACCAGGCGTCGGGCCGGTAGACCCGAGGCACCAGAGCGAATGGAGGCTCAGAGCCCTCCAGACCCAGACTCCGCCATGGGCCCAGTTGCCGTCCTTTCGGCCCGCGAGCCCCTCGACCTGCACCTGGCCGCCCCCACCGGCGCCCAGCCCCGGCGCCGCCACCTGTGTGCCGGTGTGTCCCTCCACAGCTCCCTCCGACAAAAGCCCCGCCCCACCACCACCCCGCCCCTCTGGCGTGTCACCGCGGCCGGGTGCGGGAGCGGGATCGAGGGCAGGGGCCGCTTCCCCGGGCCTGCCGGCCACCAGGGGCGGGGTCCTGAGCTCGGCGGGGGCTGTGGGGGCAAGGGTGGCCTTGCCGGGGCTGAGGGGCCGTGGCGACTCAATGGTGGCTCCCGGTGGCTTCGGGCCGGCTGCTGTCGGGCAGGAGGGCCGGCCCGGGCTGCGGCCGGGCTGCGCCTAGCGCCGCGTGGGCGGGCAGGGCCGATGCCCAAGGGACCGCGAGCCCCGGGCCCTGAAGCCTCCGGGGCCACGTCCCTGTGAGCGACGTGCGGGATCTTGGGCGGGGCGCCAAGCACCGAAGGGTTTGCTGGGTCACGGCCGCCCTGGGCTGGGAGGTGGTCGCCAAACCCTCCGCCGCCGCCCGATACCCGAGACCTCCGTTCCCCCTGCCTGGGCGGGCGAGGGGGCCCTGCCGGGGCGGGCTGGCCGCCAGGCTGGCGTTAAGGCGCCAGCGCCAGCGAAACTGGGCCTCAAGAGGCAGCCGTTGGCCCCCGCCCCCGTCTACGGCCATACCACCCTGAACGCGCCCGATCTCGTCTGATCTCGGAAGCTAAGCAGGGTCGGGCCTGGTTAGTACTTGGATGGGAGACCGCCTGGGAATACCGGGTGCTGTAGGCTTTTTGCCTCCCGCTCCGCCCGCCTTCTCCTTTACTCGCCCGCGGCGGGGGCCGCCGGCTCCGCCCCCGCCGGACCCCGCTGCAGGCCCCACCTCCTCAGGCCCCTCCCACCACGGCGCGCGCCGGCGGGGGCGCTCCCCGCCGGCCCGGCCGGCCAGGCGGCCAGAAGGCGGCCCTGGAAGGCAGCCGCACCCCAGACGCTCCCGGCGTGGCTGGCCCGGACCCAGACTCCGCCGCGGGCCCAGTTGCCGTCCTTTCGGCCCGCGAGCCCCTCGACCTGCACCTGGCCGCCCCCACCGGCGCCCAGCCCCGGCGCCGCCACCTGTGTGCCGGTGTGTCCCTCCACAGCTCCCTCCGACAAAAGCCCCGCCCCACCACCACCCCGCCCCCCTGGCGTGTCACCGCGGTTGGGTGCTGGAGCGGCATTGAGGGCAGGGGCCGCTTCCCCGGGCCTGCCGGCCACCAGGGGCGGGGTCCTGAGCTCGGCGGGGGCTGTGGGGGCAAGGGTGGCCTTGCCGGGGCTCAGCGCCCGTGGCGACTCAATGGTGGCTCCCAGTGGCTTCGGGCCAGCTGCTGTCGGGCAGGAGGGCCGGCCCGGGCTGCGGCCGGGCTGCGCCTAGCGCCGCGTGGGTGGGCAGGGCCGATGCCCAAGGGACCGCGGGCCCCGGGCCCTGAAGCCTCCGGGGCCACGTCCCTGTGAGCGACGTGCGGGATCTTGGGCGGGGCGCCAAGCGCCGAAGGGTTTGCTGGGTCACGGCCGCCCTGGGCTGGGAGGTGGTCGCCAAACCCTCCGCCGCCGCCCGATACCCGAGACCTCCGTTCCCCCTGCCTGGGCGGGCGAGGGGGCCCTGCCGGGGCGGGCTGGCCGCCAGGCTGGCGTTTAGGCGCCAGCGCCAGCGAAACTGGGCCTCAAGAGGCCGCCCGCGGCCCCCCGCCCCCGTCTACGGCCATACCACCCTGAACGCGCCCGATCTCGTCTGATCTCGGAAGCTAAGCAGGGTCGGGCCTGGTTAGTACTTGGATGGGAGACCGCCTGGGAATACCGGGTGCTGTAGGCTTTTTGCCTCCCGCTCCGCCCGCCTTCTCCTTTACTCGCCCGCGGCGGGGGGGCCGCCGGCTCCGCCCCCGCCGAGCCCCGCTGCTGGCAGTAGTCAAGGTGGTTTACCTGCCCGAGCAGGAAGCTTGGGCGATGGCTGAAGTGGGAAGAAACTCTTGAGCACAGGTTCTTGGGATCCACGGAGCAGCGCATGCACATGCGATGGGTGCCTACACAGCTGGCTTGCTTGTCTGTGGGGAAAGGCGAGATGGGTCAGGGCCTGGGTTCCTGAGGGGCTGAGAATCAAGGCAGGGATAGAAGAAAGGGGACAGGCCCACATCCCCTGAACCCACGCCGGCGCCCACTCACCTTTGTGGAAAATACGATTGAAAAGTGCCCGCAAGAATCTCTTCAGATGCCTCCAGAGTTGAGGGAAGAAGGGGAGGGGGGAGGCCGGGAGCAGGGTGAGCCCTGAAATCCAACCCTTGTCCGGTCACACCCCAGCAGCCCTCCCACCTCAGCCCCTTCAAGACCCCAGAGCTCCCCCAACCGCGCTGCACAGATCCTGCCCTGACCATAGTCACCATGTTGATCCCCACGTTGAGCAAGATGAAGCTGACCGGGATCAGAAGAATTGAGTATCCTTGCTGCTGGCATTTCCTGGGGATGGGGCCAGTGAACGGCTCGGCTCGGTAGTAGTTTCGCTCACCCATGGCCGTTGGTCCCAGGACTGCCTGGGCCCTCTGCCCTCCAGTTTTAACTGGGAGCCAGACTGGGTCATAATGGGGCAGGTGGTGAGGTCACAGTGAGGGAGGGGGATGAAAAGGAGGGCCCAGAGTGGCATTCCCTGGTAACCAGGGTCAGGTAAGCTGAGCCTGGACAGTCAAACAGGGCCCGGTGGCCGGCATACATCCCCTCGAGCGGTCATTCATTCGCTCACCGCCCGCTGACTCACTTGTTCAAATGACACATTGCGTCTCTTGGCCCCTCTTGAGACTAGGAAGACCTTGGCCTCAGAGGCCTGCTGAAGGCCTGGCTGGAGTCCAGAGCCTCAGCCTTCTTCATGCCCTTCACTGGGCCTGGAGCTGGACCTGCCCAGATGTGGAACCTCCCAGTTTGGAAGCAACTTCTTGTATGAGGCTCTCTGTGGACAGGGACAGCTGAGACACAGAGGAGGTGCCCAGAGACCAGGGGTTTGGAGTCTGCAGCTGCAGATGTACTTAGTGCATGGTATAGGACCAGGAGGGGCCTGCTGGCAGAACTGTGGCCACTAAACCAAAGGGACCCTCAGGCCAACAAGGGGACACTGGCTTCTTATTGCAGGAAGCCAAGCGCAGGGACCCAGGCTGGCAGAAGGAGTGGCGCTTCCAAGCCACAGACCACCAATGTTTCCTGGACTCTGGCGCTCTTTATTCCTCTCTCCATGCCCTGCCGCCCCCTGCCCCTGACCCCATTTGCTGCTGGTAAGTTCATTTTCCCAGTCTGGCTCCCGTGCAGAGAGGGCCTGGAGGCCGAGGTGGAAGGTAGCAGCGAGTTGGCCCGCGCTTGGCCCTCCTGCTGTTGCCGCTTCAGCACCAGACTGTCATACACCTGGTATTTGGCATTGCCTCCCGGGTTCCGGCTGAGTGGCATGAAGGTGGGCGGGGGTGGAGGGTGCTCGGTAGCCTGGACGTCGGGCAGGAGGTGAGAGGGGCGGAGGAGCAGCGCTGAGCTGGGAGCCGGGGCCCACTGGTCCGAGGCCTCGGCCAGTACCGTGAGGGAGGCGGAGGTGGCCACAGGGCGCCGCAAGGGCAGGATCTCAGCCCATTCGGCCGCCGGGTGCCGCACCTCGTGGGGATCGCGGGAGTAATCCAAGTGTCCCGTGGAGGGATGCAGGCTGCGGTTGGACTCGCTGTGAGCACAGCTGGGGAGGCTACGTCTGTGGGCCGGTGGGGTGTCGCGCTACCAGGCGTCGGGCCGGTAGACCCGAGGCACCAGAGCGAATGGAGGCTCAGAGCCCTCCAGACCCAGACTCCGCCATGGGCCCAGTTGCCGTCCTTTCGGCCCGCGAGCCCCTCGACCTGCACCTGGCCGCCCCCACCGGCGCCCAGCCCCGGCGCCGCCACCTGTGTGCCGGTGTGTCCCTCCACAGCTCCCTCCGACAAAAGCCCCGCCCCACCACCACCCCGCCCCTCTGGCGTGTCACCGCGGCCGGGTGCGGGAGCGGGATCGAGGGCAGGGGCCGCTTCCCCGGGCCTGCCGGCCACCAGGGGCGGGGTCCTGAGCTCGGCGGGGGCTGTGGGGGCAAGGGTGGCCTTGCCGGGGCTGAGGGGCCGTGGCGACTCAATGGTGGCTCCCGGTGGCTTCGGGCCGGCTGCTGTCGGGCAGGAGGGCCGGCCCGGGCTGCGGCCGGGCTGCGCCTAGCGCCGCGTGGGCGGGCAGGGCCGATGCCCAAGGGACCGCGGGCCCCGGGCCCTGAAGCCTCCGGGGCCACGTCCCTGTGAGCGACGTGCGGGATCTTGGGCGGGGCGCCAAGCGCCGAAGGGTTTGCTGGGTCACGGCCGCCCTGGGCTGGGAGGTGGTCGCCAAACCCTCCGCCGCCGCCCGATACCCGAGACCTCCGTTCCCCCTGCCTGGGCGGGCGAGGGGGCCCTGCCGGGGCGGGCTGGCCGCCAGGCTGGCGTTTAGGCGCCAGCGCCAGCGAAACTGGGCCTCAAGAGGCCGCCCGCGGCCCCCCGCCCCCGTCTACGGCCATACCACCCTGAACGCGCCCGATCTCGTCTGATCTCGGAAGCTAAGCAGGGTCGGGCCTGGTTAGTACTTGGATGGGAGACCGCCTGGGAATACCGGGTGCTGTAGGCTTTTTGCCTCCCGCTCCGCCCGCCTTCTCCTTTACTCGCCCGCGGCGGGGGGGCCGCCGGCTCCGCCCCCGCCGAGCCCCGCTGCTGGCAGTAGTCAAGGTGGTTTACCTGCCCGAGCAGGAAGCTTGGGCGATGGCTGAAGTGGGAAGAAACTCTTGAGCACAGGTTCTTGGGATCCACGGAGCAGCGCATGCACATGCGATGGGTGCCTACACAGCTGGCTTGCTTGTCTGTGGGGAAAGGCGAGATGGGTCAGGGCCTGGGTTCCTGAGGGGCTGAGAATCAAGGCAGGGATAGAAGAAAGGGGACAGGCCCACATCCCCTGAACCCACGCCGGCGCCCACTCACCTTTGTGGAAAATACGATTGAAAAGTGCCCGCAAGAATCTCTTCAGATGCCTCCAGAGTTGAGGGAAGAAGGGGAGGGGGGAGGCCGGGAGCAGGGTGAGCCCTGAAATCCAACCCTTGTCCGGTCACACCCCAGCAGCCCTCCCACCTCAGCCCCTTCAAGACCCCAGAGCTCCCCCAACCGCGCTGCACAGATCCTGCCCTGACCATAGTCACCATGTTGATCCCCACGTTGAGCAAGATGAAGCTGACCGGGATCAGAAGAATTGAGTATCCTTGCTCCTGGCATTTCCTGGGGATGGGGCCAGTGAACGGCTCGGCTCGGTAGTAGTTTCGCTCACCCATGGCCGTTGGTCCCAGGACTGCCTGGGCCCTCTGCCCTCCAGTTTTAACTGGGAGCCAGACTGGGTCATAATGGGGCAGGTGGTGAGGTCACAGTGAGGGAGGGGGATGAAAAGGAGGGCCCAGAGTGGCATTCCCTGGTAACCAGGGTCAGGTAAGCTGAGCCTGGACAGTCAAACAGGGCCCGGTGGCCGGCATACATCCCCTCGAGCGGTCATTCATTCGCTCACCGCCCGCTGACTCACTTGTTCAAATGACACATTGCGTCTCTTGGCCCCTCTTGAGACTAGGAAGACCTTGGCCTCAGAGGCCTGCTGAAGGCCTGGCTGGAGTCCAGAGCCTCAGCCTTCTTCATGCCCTTCACTGGGCCTGGAGCTGGACCTGCCCAGATGTGGAACCTCCCAGTTTGGAAGCAACTTCTTGTATGAGGCTCTCTGTGGACAGGGACAGCTGAGACACAGAGGAGGTGCCCAGAGACCAGGGGTTTGGAGTCTGCAGCTGCAGATGTACTTAGTGCATGGTATAGGACCAGGAGGGGCCTGCTGGCAGAACTGTGGCCACTAAACCAAAGGGACCCTCAGGCCAACAAGGGGACACTGGCTTCTTATTGCAGGAAGCCAAGCGCAGGGACCCAGGCTGGCAGAAGGAGTGGCGCTTCCAAGCCACAGACCACCAATGTTTCCTGGACTCTGGCGCTCTTTATTCCTCTCTCCATGCCCTGCCGCCCCCTGCCCCTGACCCCATTTGCTGCTGGTAAGTTCATTTTCCCAGTCTGGCTCCCGTGCAGAGAGGGCCTGGAGGCCGAGGTGGAAGGTAGCAGCGAGTTGGCCCGCGCTTGGCCCTCCTGCTGTTGCCGCTTCAGCACCAGACTGTCATACACCTGGTATTTGGCATTGCCTCCCGGGTTCCGGCTGAGTGGCATGAAGGTGGGCGGGGGTGGAGGGTGCTCGGTAGCCTGGACGTCGGGCAGGAGGTGAGAGGGGCGGAGGAGCAGCGCTGAGCTGGGAGCCGGGGCCCACTGGTCCGAGGCCTCGGCCAGTACCGTGAGGGAGGCGGAGGTGGCCACAGGGCGCCGCAAGGGCAGGATCTCAGCCCATTCGGCCGCCGGGTGCCGCACCTCGTGGGGATCGCGGGAGTAATCCAAGTGTCCCGTGGAGGGATGCAGGCTGCGGTTGGACTCGCTGTGAGCACAGCTGGGGAGGCTACGTCTGTGGGCCGGTGGGGTGTCGCGCTACCAGGCGTCGGGCCGGTAGACCCGAGGCACCAGAGCGAATGGAGGCTCAGAGCCCTCCAGACCCAGACTCCGCCATGGGCCCAGTTGCCGTCCTTTCGGCCCGCGAGCCCCTCGACCTGCACCTGGCCGCCCCCACCGGCGCCCAGCCCCGGCGCCGCCACCTGTGTGCCGGTGTGTCCCTCCACAGCTCCCTCCGACAAAAGCCCCGCCCCACCACCACCCCGCCCCCCTGGCGTGTCACCGCGGTTGGGTGCTGGAGCGGCATTGAGGGCAGGGGCCGCTTCCCCGGGCCTGCCGGCCACCAGGGGCGGGGTCCTGAGCTCGGCGGGGGCTGTGGGGGCAAGGGTGGCCTTGCCGGGGCTCAGCGCCCGTGGCGACTCAATGGTGGCTCCCAGTGGCTTCGGGCCAGCTGCTGTCGGGCAGGAGGGCCGGCCCGGGCTGCGGCCGGGCTGCGCCTAGCGCCGCGTGGGTGGGCAGGGCCGATGCCCAAGGGACCGCGGGCCCCGGGCCCTGAAGCCTCCGGGGCCACGTCCCTGTGAGCGACGTGCGGGATCTTGGGCGGGGCGCCAAGCGCCGAAGGGTTTGCTGGGTCACGGCCGCCCTGGGCTGGGAGGTGGTCGCCAAACCCTCCGCCGCCGCCCGATACCCGAGACCTCCGTTCCCCCTGCCTGGGCGGGCGAGGGGGCCCTGCCGGGGCGGGCTGGCCGCCAGGCTGGCGTTTAGGCGCCAGCGCCAGCGAAACTGGGCCTCAAGAGGCCGCCCGCGGCCCCCCGCCCCCGTCTACGGCCATACCACCCTGAACGCGCCCGATCTCGTCTGATCTCAGAAGCTAAGCAGGGTCGGGCCTGGTTAGTACTTGGATGGGAGACCGCCTGGGAATACCGGGTGCTGTAGGCTTTTTGCCTCCCGCTCCGCCCGCCTTCTCCTTTACTCGCCCGCGGCGGGGGGGCCGCCGGCTCCGCCCCCGCCGAGCCCCGCTGCTGGCAGTAGTCAAGGTGGTTTACCTGCCCGAGCAGGAAGCTTGGGCGATGGCTGAAGTGGGAAGAAACTCTTGAGCACAGGTTCTTGGGATCCACGGAGCAGCGCATGCACATGCGATGGGTGCCTACACAGCTGGCTTGCTTGTCTGTGGGGAAAGGCGAGATGGGTCAGGGCCTGGGTTCCTGAGGGGCTGAGAATCAAGGCAGGGATAGAAGAAAGGGGACAGGCCCACATCCCCTGAACCCACGCCGGCGCCCACTCACCTTTGTGGAAAATACGATTGAAAAGTGCCCGCAAGAATCTCTTCAGATGCCTCCAGAGTTGAGGGAAGAAGGGGAGGGGGGAGGCCGGGAGCAGGGTGAGCCCTGAAATCCAACCCTTGTCCGGTCACACCCCAGCAGCCCTCCCACCTCAGCCCCTTCAAGACCCCAGAGCTCCCCCAACCGCGCTGCACAGATCCTGCCCTGACCATAGTCACCATGTTGATCCCCACGTTGAGCAAGATGAAGCTGACCGGGATCAGAAGAATTGAGTATCCTTGCTGCTGGCATTTCCTGGGGATGGGGCCAGTGAACGGCTCGGCTCGGTAGTAGTTTCGCTCACCCATGGCCGTTGGTCCCAGGACTGCCTGGGCCCTCTGCCCTCCAGTTTTAACTGGGAGCCAGACTGGGTCATAATGGGGCAGGTGGTGAGGTCACAGTGAGGGAGGGGGATGAAAAGGAGGGCCCAGAGTGGCATTCCCTGGTAACCAGGGTCAGGTAAGCTGAGCCTGGACAGTCAAACAGGGCCCGGTGGCCGGCATACATCCCCTCGAGCGGTCATTCATTCGCTCACCGCCCGCTGACTCACTTGTTCAAATGACACATTGCGTCTCTTGGCCCCTCTTGAGACTAGGAAGACCTTGGCCTCAGAGGCCTGCTGAAGGCCTGGCTGGAGTCCAGAGCCTCAGCCTTCTTCATGCCCTTCACTGGGCCTGGAGCTGGACCTGCCCAGATGTGGAACCTCCCAGTTTGGAAGCAACTTCTTGTATGAGGCTCTCTGTGGACAGGGACAGCTGAGACACAGAGGAGGTGCCCAGAGACCAGGGGTTTGGAGTCTGCAGCTGCAGATGTACTTAGTGCATGGTATAGGACCAGGAGGGGCCTGCTGGCAGAACTGTGGCCACTAAACCAAAGGGACCCTCAGGCCAACAAGGGGACACTGGCTTCTTATTGCAGGAAGCCAAGCGCAGGGACCCAGGCTGGCAGAAGGAGTGGCGCTTCCAAGCCACAGACCACCAATGTTTCCTGGACTCTGGCGCTCTTTATTCCTCTCTCCATGCCCTGCCGCCCCCTGCCCCTGACCCCATTTGCTGCTGGTAAGTTCATTTTCCCAGTCTGGCTCCCGTGCAGAGAGGGCCTGGAGGCCGAGGTGGAAGGTAGCAGCGAGTTGGCCCGCGCTTGGCCCTCCTGCTGTTGCCGCTTCAGCACCAGACTGTCATACACCTGGTATTTGGCATTGCCTCCCGGGTTCCGGCTGAGTGGCATGAAGGTGGGCGGGGGTGGAGGGTGCTCGGTAGCCTGGACGTCGGGCAGGAGGTGAGAGGGGCGGAGGAGCAGCGCTGAGCTGGGAGCCGGGGCCCACTGGTCCGAGGCCTCGGCCAGTACCGTGAGGGAGGCGGAGGTGGCCACAGGGCGCCGCAAGGGCAGGATCTCAGCCCATTCGGCCGCCGGGTGCCGCACCTCGTGGGGATCGCGGGAGTAATCCAAGTGTCCCGTGGAGGGATGCAGGCTGCGGTTGGACTCGCTGTGAGCACAGCTGGGGAGGCTACGTCTGTGGGCCGGTGGGGTGTCGCGCTACCAGGCGTCGGGCCGGTAGACCCGAGGCACCAGAGCGAATGGAGGCTCAGAGCCCTCCAGACCCAGACTCCGCCATGGGCCCAGTTGCCGTCCTTTCGGCCCGCGAGCCCCTCGACCTGCACCTGGCCGCCCCCACCGGCGCCCAGCCCCGGCGCCGCCACCTGTGTGCCGGTGTGTCCCTCCACAGCTCCCTCCGACAAAAGCCCCGCCCCACCACCACCCCGCCCCTCTGGCGTGTCACCGCGGCCGGGTGCGGGAGCGGGATCGAGGGCAGGGGCCGCTTCCCCGGGCCTGCCGGCCACCAGGGGCGGGGTCCTGAGCTCGGCGGGGGCTGTGGGGGCAAGGGTGGCCTTGCCGGGGCTGAGGGGCCGTGGCGACTCAATGGTGGCTCCCGGTGGCTTCGGGCCGGCTGCTGTCGGGCAGGAGGGCCGGCCCGGGCTGCGGCCGGGCTGCGCCTAGCGCCGCGTGGGCGGGCAGGGCCGATGCCCAAGGGACCGCGGGCCCCGGGCCCTGAAGCCTCCGGGGCCACGTCCCTGTGAGCGACGTGCGGGATCTTGGGCGGGGCGCCAAGCGCCGAAGGGTTTGCTGGGTCACGGCCGCCCTGGGCTGGGAGGTGGTCGCCAAACCCTCCGCCGCCGCCCGATACCCGAGACCTCCGTTCCCCCTGCCTGGGCGGGCGAGGGGGCCCTGCCGGGGCGGGCTGGCCGCCAGGCTGGCGTTTAGGCGCCAGCGCCAGCGAAACTGGGCCTCAAGAGGCCGCCCGCGGCCCCCCGCCCCCGTCTACGGCCATACCACCCTGAACGCGCCCGATCTCGTCTGATCTCGGAAGCTAAGCAGGGTCGGGCCTGGTTAGTACTTGGATGGGAGACCGCCTGGGAATACCGGGTGCTGTAGGCTTTTTGCCTCCCGCTCCGCCCGCCTTCTCCTTTACTCGCCCGCGGCGGGGGGGCCGCCGGCTCCGCCCCCGCCGAGCCCCGCTGCTGGCAGTAGTCAAGGTGGTTTACCTGCCCGAGCAGGAAGCTTGGGCGATGGCTGAAGTGGGAAGAAACTCTTGAGCACAGGTTCTTGGGATCCACGGAGCAGCGCATGCACATGCGATGGGTGCCTACACAGCTGGCTTGCTTGTCTGTGGGGAAAGGCGAGATGGGTCAGGGCCTGGGTTCCTGAGGGGCTGAGAATCAAGGCAGGGATAGAAGAAAGGGGACAGGCCCACATCCCCTGAACCCACGCCGGCGCCCACTCACCTTTGTGGAAAATACGATTGAAAAGTGCCCGCAAGAATCTCTTCAGATGCCTCCAGAGTTGAGGGAAGAAGGGGAGGGGGGAGGCCGGGAGCAGGGTGAGCCCTGAAATCCAACCCTTGTCCGGTCACACCCCAGCAGCCCTCCCACCTCAGCCCCTTCAAGACCCCAGAGCTCCCCCAACCGCGCTGCACAGATCCTGCCCTGACCATAGTCACCATGTTGATCCCCACGTTGAGCAAGATGAAGCTGACCGGGATCAGAAGAATTGAGTATCCTTGCTCCTGGCATTTCCTGGGGATGGGGCCAGTGAACGGCTCGGCTCGGTAGTAGTTTCGCTCACCCATGGCCGTTGGTCCCAGGACTGCCTGGGCCCTCTGCCCTCCAGTTTTAACTGGGAGCCAGACTGGGTCATAATGGGGCAGGTGGTGAGGTCACAGTGAGGGAGGGGGATGAAAAGGAGGGCCCAGAGTGGCATTCCCTGGTAACCAGGGTCAGGTAAGCTGAGCCTGGACAGTCAAACAGGGCCCGGTGGCCGGCATACATCCCCTCGAGCGGTCATTCATTCGCTCACCGCCCGCTGACTCACTTGTTCAAATGACACATTGCGTCTCTTGGCCCCTCTTGAGACTAGGAAGACCTTGGCCTCAGAGGCCTGCTGAAGGCCTGGCTGGAGTCCAGAGCCTCAGCCTTCTTCATGCCCTTCACTGGGCCTGGAGCTGGACCTGCCCAGATGTGGAACCTCCCAGTTTGGAAGCAACTTCTTGTATGAGGCTCTCTGTGGACAGGGACAGCTGAGACACAGAGGAGGTGCCCAGAGACCAGGGGTTTGGAGTCTGCAGCTGCAGATGTACTTAGTGCATGGTATAGGACCAGGAGGGGCCTGCTGGCAGAACTGTGGCCACTAAACCAAAGGGACCCTCAGGCCAACAAGGGGACACTGGCTTCTTATTGCAGGAAGCCAAGCGCAGGGACCCAGGCTGGCAGAAGGAGTGGCGCTTCCAAGCCACAGACCACCAATGTTTCCTGGACTCTGGCGCTCTTTATTCCTCTCTCCATGCCCTGCCGCCCCCTGCCCCTGACCCCATTTGCTGCTGGTAAGTTCATTTTCCCAGTCTGGCTCCCGTGCAGAGAGGGCCTGGAGGCCGAGGTGGAAGGTAGCAGCGAGTTGGCCCGCGCTTGGCCCTCCTGCTGTTGCCGCTTCAGCACCAGACTGTCATACACCTGGTATTTGGCATTGCCTCCCGGGTTCCGGCTGAGTGGCATGAAGGTGGGCGGGGGTGGAGGGTGCTCGGTAGCCTGGACGTCGGGCAGGAGGTGAGAGGGGCGGAGGAGCAGCGCTGAGCTGGGAGCCGGGGCCCACTGGTCCGAGGCCTCGGCCAGTACCGTGAGGGAGGCGGAGGTGGCCACAGGGCGCCGCAAGGGCAGGATCTCAGCCCATTCGGCCGCCGGGTGCCGCACCTCGTGGGGATCGCGGGAGTAATCCAAGTGTCCCGTGGAGGGATGCAGGCTGCGGTTGGACTCGCTGTGAGCACAGCTGGGGAGGCTACGTCTGTGGGCCGGTGGGGTGTCGCGCTACCAGGCGTCGGGCCGGTAGACCCGAGGCACCAGAGCGAATGGAGGCTCAGAGCCCTCCAGACCCAGACTCCGCCATGGGCCCAGTTGCCGTCCTTTCGGCCCGCGAGCCCCTCGACCTGCACCTGGCCGCCCCCACCGGCGCCCAGCCCCGGCGCCGCCACCTGTGTGCCGGTGTGTCCCTCCACAGCTCCCTCCGACAAAAGCCCCGCCCCACCACCACCCCGCCCCTCTGGCGTGTCACCGCGGCCGGGTGCGGGAGCGGGATCGAGGGCAGGGGCCGCTTCCCCGGGCCTGCCGGCCACCAGGGGCGGGGTCCTGAGCTCGGCGGGGGCTGTGGGGGCAAGGGTGGCCTTGCCGGGGCTGAGGGGCCGTGGCGACTCAATGGTGGCTCCCGGTGGCTTCGGGCCGGCTGCTGTCGGGCAGGAGGGCCGGCCCGGGCTGCGGCCGGGCTGCGCCTAGCGCCGCGTGGGCGGGCAGGGCCGATGCCCAAGGGACCGCGGGCCCCGGGCCCTGAAGCCTCCGGGGCCACGTCCCTGTGAGCGACGTGCGGGATCTTGGGCGGGGCGCCAAGCGCCGAAGGGTTTGCTGGGTCACGGCCGCCCTGGGCTGGGAGGTGGTCGCCAAACCCTCCGCCGCCGCCCGATACCCGAGACCTCCGTTCCCCCTGCCTGGGCGGGCGAGGGGGCCCTGCCGGGGCGGGCTGGCCGCCAGGCTGGCGATAAGGCGCCAGCGCCAGCGAAACTGGGCCTCAAGAGGCCGCCCGCGGCCCCCCGCCCCCGTCTACGGCCATACCACCCTGAACGCGCCCGATCTCGTCTGATCTCGGAAGCTAAGCAGGGTCGGGCCTGGTTAGTACTTGGATGGGAGACCGCCTGGGAATACCGGGTGCTGTAGGCTTTTTGCCTCCCGCTCCGCCCGCCTTCTCCTTTACTCGCCCGCGGCGGGGGCCGCCGGCTCCGCCCCCGCCGGACCCCGCTGCAGGCCCCACCTCCTCAGGCCCCTCCCACCACGGCGCGCGCCGGCGGGGCGCTCCCCGCCGGCCCGGCCGGCCAGGCGGCCAGAAGGCGGCCCTGGAAGGCAGCCGCACCCCAGACGCTCCCGGCGTGGCTGGCCCGGACCCAGACTCCGCCGCGGGCCCAGTTGCCGTCCTTTCGGCCCGCGAGCCCCTCGACCTGCACCTGGCCGCCCCCACCGGCGCCCAGCCCCGGCGCCGCCACCTGTGTGCCGGTGTGTCCCTCCACAGCTCCCTCCGACAAAAGCCCCGCCCCACCACCAGCCCGCCCCTCTGGCGTGTCACCGCGGCCGGGTGCGGGAGCGGGATCGAGGGCAGGGGCCGCTTCCCCGGGCCTGCCGGCCACCAGGGGCGGGGTCCTGAGCTCGGCGGGGGCTGTGGGGGCAAGGGTGGCCTTGCCGGGGCTGAGGGGCCGTGGCGACTCAATGGTGGCTCCCGGTGGCTTCGGGCCGGCTGCTGTCGGGCAGGAGGGCCGGCCCGGGCTGCGGCCGGGCTGCGCCTAGCGCCGCGTGGGCGGGCAGGGCCGATGCCCAAGGGACCGCGGGCCCCGGGCCCTGAAGCCTCCGGGGCCACGTCCCTGTGAGCGACGTGCGGGATCTTGGGCGGGGCGCCAAGCACCGAAGGGTTTGCTGGGTCACGGCCGCCCTGGGCTGGGAGGTGGTCGCCAAACCCTCCACCGCCGCCCGATACCCGAGACCTCCGTTCCCCCTGCCTGGGCGGGCGAGGGGGCCCTGCCGGGGCGGGCTGGCCGCCAGGCTGGCGTTAAGGCGCCAGCGCCAGCGAAACTGGGCCTCAAGAGGCAGCCGTTGGCCCCCGCCCCCGTCTACGGCCATACCACCCTGAACGCGCCCGATCTCGTCTGATCTCGGAAGCTAAGCAGGGTCGGGCCTGGTTAGTACTTGGATGGGAGACCGCCTGGGAATACCGGGTGCTGTAGGCTTTTTGCCTCCCGCTCCGCCCGCCTTCTCCTTTACTCGCCCGCGGCGGGGGCCGCCGGCTCCGCCCCCGCCGGACCCCGCTGCAGGCCCCACCTCCTCAGGCCCCTCCCACCACGGCGCGCGCCGGCGGGGGCGCTCCCCGCCGGCCCGGCCGGCCAGGCGGCCAGAAGGCGGCCCTGGAAGGCAGCCGCACCCCAGACGCTCACGGCGTGGCTGGCCCGGACCCAGACTCCGCCGCGGGCCCAGTTGCCGTCCTTTCGGCCCGCGAGCCCCTCGACCTGCACCTGGCCGCCCCCACCGGCGCCCAGCCCCGGCGCCGCCACCTGTGTGCCGGTGTGTCCCTCCACAGCTCCCTCCGACAAAAGCCCCGCCCCACCACCACCCCGCCCCCCTGGCGTGTCACCGCGGTTGGGTGCTGGAGCGGCATTGAGGGCAGGGGCCGCTTCCCCGGGCCTGCCGGCCACCAGGGGCGGGGTCCTGAGCTCGGCGGGGGCTGTGGGGGCAAGGGTGGCCTTGCCGGGGCTCAGGGCCCGTGGCGACTCAATGGTGGCTCCCAGTGGCTTCGGGCCAGCTGCTGTCGGGCAGGAGGGCCGGCCCGGGCTGCGGCCGGGCTGCGCCTAGCGCCGCGTGGGTGGGCAGGGCCGATGCCCAAGGGACCGCGGGCCCCGGGCCCTGAAGCCTCCGGGGCCACGTCCCTGTGAGCGACGTGCGGGATCTTGGGCGGGGCGCCAAGCGCCGAAGGGTTTGCTGGGTCACGGCCGCCCTGGGCTGGGAGGTGGTCGCCAAACCCTCCGCCGCCGCCCGATACCCGAGACCTCCGTTCCCCCTGCCTGGGCGGGCGAGGGGGCCCTGCCGGGGCGGGCTGGCCGCCAGGCTGGCGTTTAGGCGCCAGCGCCAGCGAAACTGGGCCTCAAGAGGCCGCCCGCGGCCCCCCGCCCCCGTCTACGGCCATACCACCCTGAACGCGCCCGATCTCGTCTGATCTCGGAAGCTAAGCAGGGTCGGGCCTGGTTAGTACTTGGATGGGAGACCGCCTGGGAATACCGGGTGCTGTAGGCTTTTTGCCTCCCGCTCCGCCCGCCTTCTCCTTTACTCGCCCGCGGCGGGGGGGCCGCCGGCTCCGCCCCCGCCGAGCCCCGCTGCTGGCAGTAGTCAAGGTGGTTTACCTGCCCGAGCAGGAAGCTTGGGCGATGGCTGAAGTGGGAAGAAACTCTTGAGCACAGGTTCTTGGGATCCACGGAGCAGCGCATGCACATGCGATGGGTGCCTACACAGCTGGCTTGCTTGTCTGTGGGGAAAGGCGAGATGGGTCAGGGCCTGGGTTCCTGAGGGGCTGAGAATCAAGGCAGGGATAGAAGAAAGGGGACAGGCCCACATCCCCTGAACCCACGCCGGCGCCCACTCACCTTTGTGGAAAATACGATTGAAAAGTGCCCGCAAGAATCTCTTCAGATGCCTCCAGAGTTGAGGGAAGAAGGGGAGGGGGGAGGCCGGGAGCAGGGTGAGCCCTGAAATCCAACCCTTGTCCGGTCACACCCCAGCAGCCCTCCCACCTCAGCCCCTTCAAGACCCCAGAGCTCCCCCAACCGCGCTGCACAGATCCTGCCCTGACCATAGTCACCATGTTGATCCCCACGTTGAGCAAGATGAAGCTGACCGGGATCAGAAGAATTGAGTATCCTTGCTCCTGGCATTTCCTGGGGATGGGGCCAGTGAACGGCTCGGCTCGGTAGTAGTTTCGCTCACCCATGGCCGTTGGTCCCAGGACTGCCTGGGCCCTCTGCCCTCCAGTTTTAACTGGGAGCCAGACTGGGTCATAATGGGGCAGGTGGTGAGGTCACAGTGAGGGAGGGGGATGAAAAGGAGGGCCCAGAGTGGCATTCCCTGGTAACCAGGGTCAGGTAAGCTGAGCCTGGACAGTCAAACAGGGCCCGGTGGCCGGCATACATCCCCTCGAGCGGTCATTCATTCGCTCACCGCCCGCTGACTCACTTGTTCAAATGACACATTGCGTCTCTTGGCCCCTCTTGAGACTAGGAAGACCTTGGCCTCAGAGGCCTGCTGAAGGCCTGGCTGGAGTCCAGAGCCTCAGCCTTCTTCATGCCCTTCACTGGGCCTGGAGCTGGACCTGCCCAGATGTGGAACCTCCCAGTTTGGAAGCAACTTCTTGTATGAGGCTCTCTGTGGACAGGGACAGCTGAGACACAGAGGAGGTGCCCAGAGACCAGGGGTTTGGAGTCTGCAGCTGCAGATGTACTTAGTGCATGGTATAGGACCAGGAGGGGCCTGCTGGCAGAACTGTGGCCACTAAACCAAAGGGACCCTCAGGCCAACAAGGGGACACTGGCTTCTTATTGCAGGAAGCCAAGCGCAGGGACCCAGGCTGGCAGAAGGAGTGGCGCTTCCAAGCCACAGACCACCAATGTTTCCTGGACTCTGGCGCTCTTTATTCCTCTCTCCATGCCCTGCCGCCCCCTGCCCCTGACCCCATTTGCTGCTGGTAAGTTCATTTTCCCAGTCTGGCTCCCGTGCAGAGAGGGCCTGGAGGCCGAGGTGGAAGGTAGCAGCGAGTTGGCCCGCGCTTGGCCCTCCTGCTGTTGCCGCTTCAGCACCAGACTGTCATACACCTGGTATTTGGCATTGCCTCCCGGGTTCCGGCTGAGTGGCATGAAGGTGGGCGGGGGTGGAGGGTGCTCGGTAGCCTGGACGTCGGGCAGGAGGTGAGAGGGGCGGAGGAGCAGCGCTGAGCTGGGAGCCGGGGCCCACTGGTCCGAGGCCTCGGCCAGTACCGTGAGGGAGGCGGAGGTGGCCACAGGGCGCCGCAAGGGCAGGATCTCAGCCCATTCGGCCGCCGGGTGCCGCACCTCGTGGGGATCGCGGGAGTAATCCAAGTGTCCCGTGGAGGGATGCAGGCTGCGGTTGGACTCGCTGTGAGCACAGCTGGGGAGGCTACGTCTGTGGGCCGGTGGGGTGTCGCGCTACCAGGCGTCGGGCCGGTAGACCCGAGGCACCAGAGCGAATGGAGGCTCAGAGCCCTCCAGACCCAGACTCCGCCATGGGCCCAGTTGCCGTCCTTTCGGCCCGCGAGCCCCTCGACCTGCACCTGGCCGCCCCCACCGGCGCCCAGCCCCGGCGCCGCCACCTGTGTGCCGGTGTGTCCCTCCACAGCTCCCTCCGACAAAAGCCCCGCCCCACCACCACCCCGCCCCCCTGGCGTGTCACCGCGGTTGGGTGCTGGAGCGGCATTGAGGGCAGGGGCCGCTTCCCCGGGCCTGCCGGCCACCAGGGGCGGGGTCCTGAGCTCGGCGGGGGCTGTGGGGGCAAGGGTGGCCTTGCCGGGGCTCAGGGCCCGTGGCGACTCAATGGTGGCTCCCAGTGGCTTCGGGCCAGCTGCTGTCGGGCAGGAGGGCCGGCCCGGGCTGCGGCCGGGCTGCGCCTAGCGCCGCGTGGGTGGGCAGGGCCGATGCCCAAGGGACCGCGGGCCCCGGGCCCTGAAGCCTCCGGGGCCACGTCCCTGTGAGCGACGTGCGGGATCTTGGGCGGGGCGCCAAGCGCCGAAGGGTTTGCTGGGTCACGGCCGCCCTGGGCTGGGAGGTGGTCGCCAAACCCTCCGCCGCCGCCCGATACCCGAGACCTCCGTTCCCCCTGCCTGGGCGGGCGAGGGGGCCCTGCCGGGGCGGGCTGGCCGCCAGGCTGGCGTTTAGGCGCCAGCGCCAGCGAAACTGGGCCTCAAGAGGCCGCCCGCGGCCCCCCGCCCCCGTCTACGGCCATACCACCCTGAACGCGCCCGATCTCGTCTGATCTCGGAAGCTAAGCAGGGTCGGGCCTGGTTAGTACTTGGATGGGAGACCGCCTGGGAATACCGGGTGCTGTAGGCTTTTTGCCTCCCGCTCCGCCCGCCTTCTCCTTTACTCGCCCGCGGCGGGGGGGCCGCCGGCTCCGCCCCCGCCGAGCCCCGCTGCTGGCAGTAGTCAAGGTGGTTTACCTGCCCGAGCAGGAAGCTTGGGCGATGGCTGAAGTGGGAAGAAACTCTTGAGCACAGGTTCTTGGGATCCACGGAGCAGCGCATGCACATGCGATGGGTGCCTACACAGCTGGCTTGCTTGTCTGTGGGGAAAGGCGAGATGGGTCAGGGCCTGGGTTCCTGAGGGGCTGAGAATCAAGGCAGGGATAGAAGAAAGGGGACAGGCCCACATCCCCTGAACCCACGCCGGCGCCCACTCACCTTTGTGGAAAATACGATTGAAAAGTGCCCGCAAGAATCTCTTCAGATGCCTCCAGAGTTGAGGGAAGAAGGGGAGGGGGGAGGCCGGGAGCAGGGTGAGCCCTGAAATCCAACCCTTGTCCGGTCACACCCCAGCAGCCCTCCCACCTCAGCCCCTTCAAGACCCCAGAGCTCCCCCAACCGCGCTGCACAGATCCTGCCCTGACCATAGTCACCATGTTGATCCCCACGTTGAGCAAGATGAAGCTGACCGGGATCAGAAGAATTGAGTATCCTTGCTGCTGGCATTTCCTGGGGATGGGGCCAGTGAACGGCTCGGCTCGGTAGTAGTTTCGCTCACCCATGGCCGTTGGTCCCAGGACTGCCTGGGCCCTCTGCCCTCCAGTTTTAACTGGGAGCCAGACTGGGTCATAATGGGGCAGGTGGTGAGGTCACAGTGAGGGAGGGGGATGAAAAGGAGGGCCCAGAGTGGCATTCCCTGGTAACCAGGGTCAGGTAAGCTGAGCCTGGACAGTCAAACAGGGCCCGGTGGCCGGCATACATCCCCTCGAGCGGTCATTCATTCGCTCACCGCCCGCTGACTCACTTGTTCAAATGACACATTGCGTCTCTTGGCCCCTCTTGAGACTAGGAAGACCTTGGCCTCAGAGGCCTGCTGAAGGCCTGGCTGGAGTCCAGAGCCTCAGCCTTCTTCATGCCCTTCACTGGGCCTGGAGCTGGACCTGCCCAGATGTGGAACCTCCCAGTTTGGAAGCAACTTCTTGTATGAGGCTCTCTGTGGACAGGGACAGCTGAGACACAGAGGAGGTGCCCAGAGACCAGGGGTTTGGAGTCTGCAGCTGCAGATGTACTTAGTGCATGGTATAGGACCAGGAGGGGCCTGCTGGCAGAACTGTGGCCACTAAACCAAAGGGACCCTCAGGCCAACAAGGGGACACTGGCTTCTTATTGCAGGAAGCCAAGCGCAGGGACCCAGGCTGGCAGAAGGAGTGGCGCTTCCAAGCCACAGACCACCAATGTTTCCTGGACTCTGGCGCTCTTTATTCCTCTCTCCATGCCCTGCCGCCCCCTGCCCCTGACCCCATTTGCTGCTGGTAAGTTCATTTTCCCAGTCTGGCTCCCGTGCAGAGAGGGCCTGGAGGCCGAGGTGGAAGGTAGCAGCGAGTTGGCCCGCGCTTGGCCCTCCTGCTGTTGCCGCTTCAGCACCAGACTGTCATACACCTGGTATTTGGCATTGCCTCCCGGGTTCCGGCTGAGTGGCATGAAGGTGGGCGGGGGTGGAGGGTGCTCGGTAGCCTGGACGTCGGGCAGGAGGTGAGAGGGGCGGAGGAGCAGCGCTGAGCTGGGAGCCGGGGCCCACTGGTCCGAGGCCTCGGCCAGTACCGTGAGGGAGGCGGAGGTGGCCACAGGGCGCCGCAAGGGCAGGATCTCAGCCCATTCGGCCGCCGGGTGCCGCACCTCGTGGGGATCGCGGGAGTAATCCAAGTGTCCTGTGGAGGGATGCAGGCTGCGGTTGGACTCGCTGTGAGCACAGCTGGGGAGGCTACGTCTGTGGGCCGGTGGGGTGTCGCGCTACCAGGCGTCGGGCCGGTAGACCCGAGGCACCAGAGCGAATGGAGGCTCAGAGCCCTCCAGACCCAGACTCCGCCATGGGCCCAGTTGCCGTCTTTTCGGCCCGCGAGCCCCTCGACCTGCACCTGGCCGCCCCCACCGGCGCCCAGCCCCGGCGCCGCCACCTGTGTGCCGGTGTGTCCCTCCACAGCTCCCTCCGACAAAAGCCCCGCCCCACCACCACCCCGCCCCTCTGGCGTGTCACCGCGGCCGGGTGCGGGAGCGGGATCGAGGGCAGGGGCCGCTTCCCCGGGCCTGCCGGCCACCAGGGGCGGGGTCCTGAGCTCGGCGGGGGCTGTGGGGGCAAGGGTGGCCTTGCCGGGGCTGAGGGGCCGTGGCGACTCAATGGTGGCTCCCGGTGGCTTCGGGCCGGCTGCTGTCGGGCAGGAGGGCCGGCCCGGGCTGCGGCCGGGCTGCGCCTAGCGCCGCGTGGGCGGGCAGGGCCGATGCCCAAGGGACCGCGGGCCCCGGGCCCTGAAGCCTCCGGGGCCACGTCCCTGTGAGCGACGTGCGGGATCTTGGGCGGGGCGCCAAGCGCCGAAGGGTTTGCTGGGTCACGGCCGCCCTGGGCTGGGAGGTGGTCGCCAAACCCTCCGCCGCCGCCCGATACCCGAGACCTCCGTTCCCCCTGCCTGGGCGGGCGAGGGGGCCCTGCCGGGGCGGGCTGGCCGCCAGGCTGGCGATAAGGCGCCAGCGCCAGCGAAACTGGGCCTCAAGAGGCCGCCCGCGGCCCCCCGCCCCCGTCTACGGCCATACCACCCTGAACGCGCCCGATCTCGTCTGATCTCGGAAGCTAAGCAGGGTCGGGCCTGGTTAGTACTTGGATGGGAGACCGCCTGGGAATACCGGGTGCTGTAGGCTTTTTGCCTCCCGCTCCGCCCGCCTTCTCCTTTACTCGCCCGCGGCGGGGGCCGCCGGCTCCGCCCCCGCCGGACCCCGCTGCAGGCCCCACCTCCTCAGGCCCCTCCCACCACGGCGCGCGCCGGCGGGGCGCTCCCCGCCGGCCCGGCCGGCCAGGCGGCCAGAAGGCGGCCCTGGAAGGCAGCCGCACCCCAGACGCTCCCGGCGTGGCTGGCCCGGACCCAGACTCCGCCGCGGGCCCAGTTGCCGTCCTTTCGGCCCGCGAGCCCCTCGACCTGCACCTGGCCGCCCCCACCGGCGCCCAGCCCCGGCGCCGCCACCTGTGTGCCGGTGTGTCCCTCCACAGCTCCCTCCGACAAAAGCCCCGCCCCACCACCACCCCGCCCCTCTGGCGTGTCACCGCGGCCGGGTGCGGGAGCGGGATCGAGGGCAGGGGCCGCTTCCCCGGGCCTGCCGGCCACCAGGGGCGGGGTCCTGAGCTCGGCGGGGGCTGTGGGGGCAAGGGTGGCCTTGCCGGGGCTGAGGGGCCGTGGCGACTCAATGGTGGCTCCCGGTGGCTTCGGGCCGGCTGCTGTCGGGCAGGAGGGCCGGCCCGGGCTGCGGCCGGGCTGCGCCTAGCGCCGCGTGGGCGGGCAGGGCCGATGCCCAAGGGACCGCGGGCCCCGGGCCCTGAAGCCTCCGGGGCCACGTCCCTGTGAGCGACGTGCGGGATCTTGGGCGGGGCGCCAAGCGCCGAAGGGTTTGCTGGGTCACGGCCGCCCTGGGCTGGGAGGTGGTCGCCAAACCCTCCACCGCCGCCCGATACCCGAGACCTCCGTTCCCCCTGCCTGGGCGGGCGAGGGGGCCCTGCCGGGGCGGGCTGGCCGCCAGGCTGGCGTTAAGGCGCCAGCGCCAGCGAAACTGGGCCTCAAGAGGCAGCCGTCGGCCCCCGCCCCCGTCTACGGCCATACCACCCTGAACGCGCCCGATCTCGTCTGATCTCGGAAGCTAAGCAGGGTCGGGCCTGGTTAGTACTTGGATGGGAGACCGCCTGGGAATACCGGGTGCTGTAGGCTTTTTGCCTCCCGCTCCGCCCGCCTTCTCCTTTACTCGCCCGCGGCGGGGGCCGCCGGCTCCGCCCCCGCCGGACCCCGCTGCAGGCCCCACCTCCTCAGGCCCCTCCCACCACGGCGCGCGCCGGCGGGGCGCTCCCCGCCGGCCCGGCCGGCCAGGCGGCCAGAAGGCGGCCCTGGAAGGCAGCCGCACCCCAGACGCTCCCGGCGTGGCTGGCCCGGACCCAGACTCCGCCGCGGGCCCAGTTGCCGTCCTTTCGGCCCGCGAGCCCCTCGACCTGCACCTGGCCGCCCCCACCGGCGCCCAGCCCCGGCGCCGCCACCTGTGTGCCGGTGTGTCCCTCCACAGCTCCCTCCGACAAAAGCCCCGCCCCACCACCACCCCGCCCCTCTGGCGTGTCACCGCGGCCGGGTGCGGGAGCGGGATCGAGGGCAGGGGCCGCTTCCCCGGGCCTGCCGGCCACCAGGGGCGGGGTCCTGAGCTCGGCGGGGGCTGTGGGGGCAAGGGTGGCCTTGCCGGGGCTGAGGGGCCGTGGCGACTCAATGGTGGCTCCCGGTGGCTTCGGGCCGGCTGCTGTCGGGCAGGAGGGCCGGCCCGGGCTGCGGCCGGGCTGCGCCTAGCGCCGCGTGGGCGGGCAGGGCCGATGCCCAAGGGACCGCGGGCCCCGGGCCCTGAAGCCTCCGGGGCCACGTCCCTGTGAGCGACGTGCGGGATCTTGGGCGGGGCGCCAAGCGCCGAAGGGTTTGCTGGGTCACGGCCGCCCTGGGCTGGGAGGTGGTCGCCAAACCCTCCGCCGCCGCCCGATACCCGAGACCTCCGTTCCCCCTGCCTGGGCGGGCGAGGGGGCCCTGCCGGGGCGGGCTGGCCGCCAGGCTGGCGTTAAGGCGCCAGCGCCAGCGAAACTGGGCCTCAAGAGGCAGCCGTCGGCCCCCGCCCCCGTCTACGGCCATACCACCCTGAACGCGCCCGATCTCGTCTGATCTCGGAAGCTAAGCAGGGTCGGGCCTGGTTAGTACTTGGATGGGAGACCGCCTGGGAATACCGGGTGCTGTAGGCTTTTTGCCTCCCGCTCCGCCCGCCTTCTCCTTTACTCGCCCGCGGCGGGGGCCGCCGGCTCCGCCCCCGCCGGACCCCGCTGCAGGCCCCACCTCCTCAGGCCCCTCCCACCACGGCGCGCGCCGGCGGGGGCGCTCCCCGCCGGCCCGGCCGGCCAGGCGGCCAGAAGGCGGCCCTGGAAGGCAGCCGCACCCCAGACGCTCCCGGCGTGGCTGGCCCGGACCCAGACTCCGCCGCGGGCCCAGTTGCCGTCCTTTCGGCCCGCGAGCCCCTCGACCTGCACCTGGCCGCCCCCACCGGCGCCCAGCCCCGGCGCCGCCACCTGTGTGCCGGTGTGTCCCTCCACAGCTCCCTCCGACAAAAGCCCCGCCCCACCACCACCCCGCCCCCCTGGCGTGTCACCGCGGTTGGGTGCTGGAGCGGCATTGAGGGCAGGGGCCGCTTCCCCGGGCCTGCCGGCCACCAGGGGCGGGGTCCTGAGCTCGGCGGGGGCTGTGGGGGCAAGGGTGGCCTTGCCGGGGCTCAGGGCCCGTGGCGACTCAATGGTGGCTCCCAGTGGCTTCGGGCCGGCTGCTGTCGGGCAGGAGGGCCGGCCCGGGCTGCGGCCGGGCTGCGCCTAGCGCCGCGTGGGTGGGCAGGGCCGATGCCCAAGGGACCGCGGGCCCCGGGCCCTGAAGCCTCCGGGGCCACGTCCCTGTGAGCGACGTGCGGGATCTTGGGCGGGGCGCCAAGCGCCGAAGGGTTTGCTGGGTCACGGCCGCCCTGGGCTGGGAGGTGGTCGCCAAACCCTCCGCCGCCGCCCGATACCCGAGACCTCCGTTCCCCCTGCCTGGGCGGGCGAGGGGTCCCTGCCGGGGCGGGCTGGCCGCCAGGCTGGCGTTTAGGCGCCAGCGCCAGCGAAACTGGGCCTCAAGAGGCCGCCCGCGGCCCCCCGCCCCCGTCTACGGCCATACCACCCTGAACGCGCCCGATCTCGTCTGATCTCGGAAGCTAAGCAGGGTCGGGCCTGGTTAGTACTTGGATGGGAGACCGCCTGGGAATACCGGGTGCTGTAGGCTTTTTGCCTCCCGCTCCGCCCGCCTTCTCCTTTACTCGCCCGCGGCGGGGGCCGCCGGCTCCGCCCCCGCCGGACCCCGCTGCAGGCCCCACCTCCTCAGGCCCCTCCCACCACGGCGCGCGCCGGCGGGGGCGCTCCCCGCCGGCCCGGCCGGCCAGGCCGCCAGAAGGCGGCCCTGGAAGGCAGCCGCACCCCAGACGCTCCCGGCGTGGCTGGCCCGGACCCAGACTCCGCCGCGGGCCCAGTTGCCGTCCTTTCGGCCCGCGAGCCCCTCGACCTGCACCTGGCCGCCCCCACCGGCGCCCAGCCCCGGCGCCGCCACCTGTGTGCCGGTGTGTCCCTCCACAGCTCCCTCCGACAAAAGCCCCGCCCCACCACCACCCCGCCCCCCTGGCGTGTCACCGCGGTTGGGTGCTGGAGCGGCATTGAGGGCAGGGGCCGCTTCCCCGGGCCTGCCGGCCACCAGGGGCGGGGTCCTGAGCTCGGCGGGGGCTGTGGGGGCAAGGGTGGCCTTGCCGGGGCTCAGGGCCCGTGGCGACTCAATGGTGGCTCCCAGTGGCTTCGGGCCAGCTGCTGTCGGGCAGGAGGGCCGGCCCGGGCTGCGGCCGGGCTGCGCCTAGCGCCGCGTGGGTGGGCAGGGCCGATGCCCAAGGGACCGCGGGCCCCGGGCCCTGAAGCCTCCGGGGCCACGTCCCTGTGAGCGACGTGCGGGATCTTGGGCGGGGCGCCAAGCGCCGAAGGGTTTGCTGGGTCACGGCCGCCCTGGGCTGGGAGGTGGTCGCCAAACCCTCCGCCGCCGCCCGATACCCGAGACCTCCGTTCCCCCTGCCTGGGCGGGCGAGGGGTCCCTGCCGGGGCGGGCTGGCCGCCAGGCTGGCGTTTAGGCGCCAGCGCCAGCGAAACTGGGCCTCAAGAGGCCGCCCGCGGCCCCCCGCCCCCGTCTACGGCCATACCACCCTGAACGCGCCCGATCTCGTCTGATCTCGGAAGCTAAGCAGGGTCGGGCCTGGTTAGTACTTGGATGGGAGACCGCCTGGGAATACCGGGTGCTGTAGGCTTTTTGCCTCCCGCTCCGCCCGCCTTCTCCTTTACTCGCCCGCGGCGGGGGCCGCCGGCTCCGCCCCCGCCGGACCCCGCTGCAGGCCCCACCTCCTCAGGCCCCTCCCACCACGGCGCGCGCCGGCGGGGGCGCTCCCCGCCGGCCCGGCCGGCCAGGCGGCCAGAAGGCGGCCCTGGAAGGCAGCCGCACCCCAGACGCTCCCGGCGTGGCTGGCCCGGACCCAGACTCCGCCGCGGGCCCAGTTGCCGTCCTTTCGGCCCGCGAGCCCCTCGACCTGCACCTGGCCGCCCCCACCGGCGCCCAGCCCCGGCGCCGCCACCTGTGTGCCGGTGTGTCCCTCCACAGCTCCCTCCGACAAAAGCCCCGCCCCACCACCACCCCGCCCCCCTGGCGTGTCACCGCGGTTGGGTGCTGGAGCGGCATTGAGGGCAGGGGCCGCTTCCCCGGGCCTGCCGGCCACCAGGGGCGGGGTCCTGAGCTCGGCGGGGGCTGTGGGGGCAAGGGTGGCCTTGCCGGGGCTCAGGGCCCGTGGCGACTCAATGGTGGCTCCCAGTGGCTTCGGGCCAGCTGCTGTCGGGCAGGAGGGCCGGCCCGGGCTGCGGCCGGGCTGCGCCTAGCGCCGCGTGGGCGGGCAGGGCCGATGCCCAAGGGACCGCGGGCCCCGGGCCCTGAAGCCTCCGGGGCCACGTCCCTGTGAGCGACGTGCGGGATCTTGGGCGGGGCGCCAAGCGCCGAAGGGTTTGCTGGGTCACGGCCGCCCTGGGCTGGGAGGTGGTCGCCAAACCCTCCGCCGCCGCCCGATACCCGAGACCTCCGTTCCCCCTGCCTGGGCGGGCGAGGGGGCCCTGCCGGGGCGGGCTGGCCGCCAGGCTGGCGTTTAGGCGCCAGCGCCAGCGAAACTGGGCCTCAAGAGGCCGCCCGCGGCCCCCCGCCCCCGTCTACGGCCATACCACCCTGAACGCGCCCGATCTCGTCTGATCTCGGAAGCTAAGCAGGGTCGGGCCTGGTTAGTACTTGGATGGGAGACCGCCTGGGAATACCGGGTGCTGTAGGCTTTTTGCCTCCCGCTCCGCCCGCCTTCTCCTTTACTCGCCCGCGGCGGGGGGGCCGCCGGCTCCGCCCCCGCCGAGCCCCGCTGCTGGCAGTAGTCAAGGTGGTTTACCTGCCCGAGCAGGAAGCTTGGGCGATGGCTGAAGTGGGAAGAAACTCTTGAGCACAGGTTCTTGGGATCCACGGAGCAGCGCATGCACATGCGATGGGTGCCTACACAGCTGGCTTGCTTGTCTGTGGGGAAAGGCGAGATGGGTCAGGGCCTGGGTTCCTGAGGGGCTGAGAATCAAGGCAGGGATAGAAGAAAGGGGACAGGCCCACATCCCCTGAACCCACGCCGGCGCCCACTCACCTTTGTGGAAAATACGATTGAAAAGTGCCCGCAAGAATCTCTTCAGATGCCTCCAGAGTTGAGGGAAGAAGGGGAGGGGGGAGGCCGGGAGCAGGGTGAGCCCTGAAATCCAACCCTTGTCCGGTCACACCCCAGCAGCCCTCCCACCTCAGCCCCTTCAAGACCCCAGAGCTCCCCCAACCGCGCTGCACAGATCCTGCCCTGACCATAGTCACCATGTTGATCCCCACGTTGAGCAAGATGAAGCTGACCGGGATCAGAAGAATTGAGTATCCTTGCTGCTGGCATTTCCTGGGGATGGGGCCAGTGAACGGCTCGGCTCGGTAGTAGTTTCGCTCACCCATGGCCGTTGGTCCCAGGACTGCCTGGGCCCTCTGCCCTCCAGTTTTAACTGGGAGCCAGACTGGGTCATAATGGGGCAGGTGGTGAGGTCACAGTGAGGGAGGGGGATGAAAAGGAGGGCCCAGAGTGGCATTCCCTGGTAACCAGGGTCAGGTAAGCTGAGCCTGGACAGTCAAACAGGGCCCGGTGGCCGGCATACATCCCCTCGAGCGGTCATTCATTCGCTCACCGCCCGCTGACTCACTTGTTCAAATGACACATTGCGTCTCTTGGCCCCTCTTGAGACTAGGAAGACCTTGGCCTCAGAGGCCTGCTGAAGGCCTGGCTGGAGTCCAGAGCCTCAGCCTTCTTCATGCCCTTCACTGGGCCTGGAGCTGGACCTGCCCAGATGTGGAACCTCCCAGTTTGGAAGCAACTTCTTGTATGAGGCTCTCTGTGGACAGGGACAGCTGAGACACAGAGGAGGTGCCCAGAGACCAGGGGTTTGGAGTCTGCAGCTGCAGATGTACTTAGTGCATGGTATAGGACCAGGAGGGGCCTGCTGGCAGAACTGTGGCCACTAAACCAAAGGGACCCTCAGGCCAACAAGGGGACACTGGCTTCTTATTGCAGGAAGCCAAGCGCAGGGACCCAGGCTGGCAGAAGGAGTGGCGCTTCCAAGCCACAGACCACCAATGTTTCCTGGACTCTGGCGCTCTTTATTCCTCTCTCCATGCCCTGCCGCCCCCTGCCCCTGACCCCATTTGCTGCTGGTAAGTTCATTTTCCCAGTCTGGCTCCCGTGCAGAGAGGGCCTGGAGGCCGAGGTGGAAGGTAGCAGCGAGTTGGCCCGCGCTTGGCCCTCCTGCTGTTGCCGCTTCAGCACCAGACTGTCATACACCTGGTATTTGGCATTGCCTCCCGGGTTCCGGCTGAGTGGCATGAAGGTGGGCGGGGGTGGAGGGTGCTCGGTAGCCTGGACGTCGGGCAGGAGGTGAGAGGGGCGGAGGAGCAGCGCTGAGCTGGGAGCCGGGGCCCACTGGTCCGAGGCCTCGGCCAGTACCGTGAGGGAGGCGGAGGTGGCCACAGGGCGCCGCAAGGGCAGGATCTCAGCCCATTCGGCCGCCGGGTGCCGCACCTCGTGGGGATCGCGGGAGTAATCCAAGTGTCCCGTGGAGGGATGCAGGCTGCGGTTGGACTCGCTGTGAGCACAGCTGGGGAGGCTACGTCTGTGGGCCGGTGGGGTGTCGCGCTACCAGGCGTCGGGCCGGTAGACCCGAGGCACCAGAGCGAATGGAGGCTCAGAGCCCTCCAGACCCAGACTCCGCCATGGGCCCAGTTGCCGTCCTTTCGGCCCGCGAGCCCCTCGACCTGCACCTGGCCGCCCCCACCGGCGCCCAGCCCCGGCGCCGCCACCTGTGTGCCGGTGTGTCCCTCCACAGCTCCCTCCGACAAAAGCCCCGCCCCACCACCACCCCGCCCCTCTGGCGTGTCACCGCGGCCGGGTGCGGGAGCGGGATCGAGGGCAGGGGCCGCTTCCCCGGGCCTGCCGGCCACCAGGGGCGGGGTCCTGAGCTCGGCGGGGGCTGTGGGGGCAAGGGTGGCCTTGCCGGGGCTGAGGGGCCGTGGCGACTCAATGGTGGCTCCCGGTGGCTTCGGGCCGGCTGCTGTCGGGCAGGAGGGCCGGCCCGGGCTGCGGCCGGGCTGCGCCTAGCGCCGCGTGGGCGGGCAGGGCCGATGCCCAAGGGACCGCGGGCCCCGGGCCCTGAAGCCTCCGGGGCCACGTCCCTGTGAGCGACGTGCGGGATCTTGGGCGGGGCGCCAAGCGCCGAAGGGTTTGCTGGGTCACGGCCGCCCTGGGCTGGGAGGTGGTCGCCAAACCCTCCGCCGCCGCCCGATACCCGAGACCTCCGTTCCCCCTGCCTGGGCGGGCGAGGGGGCCCTGCCGGGGCGGGCTGGCCGCCAGGCTGGCGATAAGGCGCCAGCGCCAGCGAAACTGGGCCTCAAGAGGCCGCCCGCGGCCCCCCGCCCCCGTCTACGGCCATACCACCCTGAACGCGCCCGATCTCGTCTGATCTCGGAAGCTAAGCAGGGTCGGGCCTGGTTAGTACTTGGATGGGAGACCGCCTGGGAATACCGGGTGCTGTAGGCTTTTTGCCTCCCGCTCCGCCCGCCTTCTCCTTTACTCGCCCGCGGCGGGGGCCGCCGGCTCCGCCCCCGCCGGACCCCGCTGCAGGCCCCACCTCCTCAGGCCCCTCCCACCACGGCGCGCGCCGGCGGGGCGCTCCCCGCCGGCCCGGCCGGCCAGGCGGCCAGAAGGCGGCCCTGGAAGGCAGCCGCACCCCAGACGCTCCCGGCGTGGCTGGCCCGGACCCAGACTCCGCCGCGGGCCCAGTTGCCGTCCTTTCGGCCCGCGAGCCCCTCGACCTGCACCTGGCCGCCCCCACCGGCGCCCAGCCCCGGCGCCGCCACCTGTGTGCCGGTGTGTCCCTCCACAGCTCCCTCCGACAAAAGCCCCGCCCCACCACCACCCCGCCCCTCTGGCGTGTCACCGCGGCCGGGTGCGGGAGCGGGATCGAGGGCAGGGGCCGCTTCCCCGGGCCTGCCGGCCACCAGGGGCGGGGTCCTGAGCTCGGCGGGGGCTGTGGGGGCAAGGGTGGCCTTGCCGGGGCTGAGGGGCCGTGGCGACTCAATGGTGGCTCCCGGTGGCTTCGGGCCGGCTGCTGTCGGGCAGGAGGGCCGGCCCGGGCTGCGGCCGGGCTGCGCCTAGCGCCGCGTGGGCGGGCAGGGCCGATGCCCAAGGGACCGCGGGCCCCGGGCCCTGAAGCCTCCGGGGCCACGTCCCTGTGAGCGACGTGCGGGATCTTGGGCGGGGCGCCAAGCGCCGAAGGGTTTGCTGGGTCACGGCCGCCCTGGGCTGGGAGGTGGTCGCCAAACCCTCCGCCGCCGCCCGATACCCGAGACCTCCGTTCCCCCTGCCTGGGCGGGCGAGGGGGCCCTGCCGGGGCGGGCTGGCCGCCAGGCTGGCGTTTAGGCGCCAGCGCCAGCGAAACTGGGCCTCAAGAGGCCGCCCGCGGCCCCCCGCCCCCGTCTACGGCCATACCACCCTGAACGCGCCCGATCTCGTCTGATCTCGGAAGCTAAGCAGGGTCGGGCCTGGTTAGTACTTGGATGGGAGACCGCCTGGGAATACCGGGTGCTGTAGGCTTTTTGCCTCCCGCTCCGCCCGCCTTCTCCTTTACTCGCCCGCGGCGGGGGCCGCCGGCTCCGCCCCCGCCGGACCCCGCTGCAGGCCCCACCTCCTCAGGCCCCTCCCACCACGGCGCGCGCCGGCGGGGCGCTCCCCGCCGGCCCGGCCGGCCAGGCGGCCAGAAGGCGGCCCTGGAAGGCAGCCGCACCCCAGACGCTCCCGGCGTGGCTGGCCCGGACCCAGACTCCGCCGCGGGCCCAGTTGCCGTCCTTTCGGCCCGCGAGCCCTTCGACCTGCACCTGGCCGCCCCCACCGGCGCCCAGCCCCGGCGCCGCCACCTGTGTGCCGGTGTGTCCCTCCACAGCTCCCTCCGACAAAAGCCCCGCCCCACCACCACCCCGCCCCTCTGGCGTGTCACCGCGGCCGGGTGCGGGAGCGGGATCGAGGGCAGGGGCCGCTTCCCCGGGCCTGCCGGCCACCAGGGGCGGGGTCCTGAGCTCGGCGGGGGCTGTGGGGGCAAGGGTGGCCTTGCCGGGGCTGAGGGGCCGTGGCGACTCAATGGTGGCTCCCGGTGGCTTCGGGCCGGCTGCTGTCGGGCAGGAGGGCCGGCCCGGGCTGCGGCCGGGCTGCGCCTAGCGCCGCGTGGGTGGGCAGGGCCGATGCCCAAGGGACCGCGGGCCCCGGGCCCTGAAGCCTCCGGGGCCACGTCCCTGTGAGCGACGTGCGGGATCTTGGGCGGGGCGCCAAGCGCCGAAGGGTTTGCTGGGTCACGGCCGCCCTGGGCTGGGAGGTGGTCGCCAAACCCTCCGCCGCCGCCCGATACCCGAGACCTCCGTTCCCCCTGCCTGGGCGGGCGAGGGGGCCCTGCCGGGGCGGGCTGGCCGCCAGGCTGGCGTTTAGGCGCCAGCGCCAGCGAAACTGGGCCTCAAGAGGCCGCCCGCGACCCCCCGACCCGTCTACAGCCATACCACCCTGAACGCGCCCGATCTCGTCTGATCTCGGAAGCTAAGCAGGGTCGGGCCTGGTTAGTACTTGGATGGGAGACCGCCTGGGAATACCGGGTGCTGTAGGCTTTTTGCCTCCCGCTCCGCCCGCCTTCTCCTTTACTCGCCCGCGGCGGGGGGGCCGCCGGCTCCGCCCCCGCCGAGCCCCGCTGCTGGCAGTAGTCAAGGTGGTTTACCTGCCCGAGCAGGAAGCTTGGGCGATGGCTGAAGTGGGAAGAAACTCTTGAGCACAGGTTCTTGGGATCCACGGAGCAGCGCATGCACATGCGATGGGTGCCTACACAGCTGGCTTGCTTGTCTGTGGGGAAAGGCGAGATGGGTCAGGGCCTGGGTTCCTGAGGGGCTGAGAATCAAGGCAGGGATAGAAGAAAGGGGACAGGCCCACATCCCCTGAACCCACGCCGGCGCCCACTCACCTTTGTGGAAAATACGATTGAAAAGTGCCCGCAAGAATCTCTTCAGATGCCTCCAGAGTTGAGGGAAGAAGGGGAGGGGGGAGGCCGGGAGCAGGGTGAGCCCTGAAATCCAACCCTTGTCCGGTCACACCCCAGCAGCCCTCCCACCTCAGCCCCTTCAAGACCCCAGAGCTCCCCCAACCGCGCTGCACAGATCCTGCCCTGACCATAGTCACCATGTTGATCCCCACGTTGAGCAAGATGAAGCTGACCGGGATCAGAAGAATTGAGTATCCTTGCTGCTGGCATTTCCTGGGGATGGGGCCAGTGAACGGCTCGGCTCGGTAGTAGTTTCGCTCACCCATGGCCGTTGGTCCCAGGACTGCCTGGGCCCTCTGCCCTCCAGTTTTAACTGGGAGCCAGACTGGGTCATAATGGGGCAGGTGGTGAGGTCACAGTGAGGGAGGGGGATGAAAAGGAGGGCCCAGAGTGGCATTCCCTGGTAACCAGGGTCAGGTAAGCTGAGCCTGGACAGTCAAACAGGGCCCGGTGGCCGGCATACATCCCCTCGAGCGGTCATTCATTCGCTCACCGCCCGCTGACTCACTTGTTCAAATGACACATTGCGTCTCTTGGCCCCTCTTGAGACTAGGAAGACCTTGGCCTCAGAGGCCTGCTGAAGGCCTGGCTGGAGTCCAGAGCCTCAGCCTTCTTCATGCCCTTCACTGGGCCTGGAGCTGGACCTGCCCAGATGTGGAACCTCCCAGTTTGGAAGCAACTTCTTGTATGAGGCTCTCTGTGGACAGGGACAGCTGAGACACAGAGGAGGTGCCCAGAGACCAGGGGTTTGGAGTCTGCAGCTGCAGATGTACTTAGTGCATGGTATAGGACCAGGAGGGGCCTGCTGGCAGAACTGTGGCCACTAAACCAAAGGGACCCTCAGGCCAACAAGGGGACACTGGCTTCTTATTGCAGGAAGCCAAGCGCAGGGACCCAGGCTGGCAGAAGGAGTGGCGCTTCCAAGCCACAGACCACCAATGTTTCCTGGACTCTGGCGCTCTTTATTCCTCTCTCCATGCCCTGCCGCCCCCTGCCCCTGACCCCATTTGCTGCTGGTAAGTTCATTTTCCCAGTCTGGCTCCCGTGCAGAGAGGGCCTGGAGGCCGAGGTGGAAGGTAGCAGCGAGTTGGCCCGCGCTTGGCCCTCCTGCTGTTGCCGCTTCAGCACCAGACTGTCATACACCTGGTATTTGGCATTGCCTCCCGGGTTCCGGCTGAGTGGCATGAAGGTGGGCGGGGGTGGAGGGTGCTCGGTAGCCTGGACGTCGGGCAGGAGGTGAGAGGGGCGGAGGAGCAGCGCTGAGCTGGGAGCCGGGGCCCACTGGTCCGAGGCCTCGGCCAGTACCGTGAGGGAGGCGGAGGTGGCCACAGGGCGCCGCAAGGGCAGGATCTCAGCCCATTCGGCCGCCGGGTGCCGCACCTCGTGGGGATCGCGGGAGTAATCCAAGTGTCCCGTGGAGGGATGCAGGCTGCGGTTGGACTCGCTGTGAGCACAGCTGGGGAGGCTACGTCTGTGGGCCGGTGGGGTGTCGCGCTACCAGGCGTCGGGCCGGTAGACCCGAGGCACCAGAGCGAATGGAGGCTCAGAGCCCTCCAGACCCAGACTCCGCCATGGGCCCAGTTGCCGTCCTTTCGGCCCGCGAGCCCCTCGACCTGCACCTGGCCGCCCCCACCGGCGCCCAGCCCCGGCGCCGCCACCTGTGTGCCGGTGTGTCCCTCCACAGCTCCCTCCGACAAAAGCCCCGCCCCACCACCACCCCGCCCCTCTGGCGTGTCACCGCGGCCGGGTGCGGGAGCGGGATCGAGGGCAGGGGCCGCTTCCCCGGGCCTGCCGGCCACCAGGGGCGGGGTCCTGAGCTCGGCGGGGGCTGTGGGGGCAAGGGTGGCCTTGCCGGGGCTGAGGGGCCGTGGCGACTCAATGGTGGCTCCCGGTGGCTTCGGGCCGGCTGCTGTCGGGCAGGAGGGCCGGCCCGGGCTGCGGCCGGGCTGCGCCTAGCGCCGCGTGGGCGGGCAGGGCCGATGCCCAAGGGACCGCGGGCCCCGGGCCCTGAAGCCTCCGGGGCCACGTCCCTGTGAGCGACGTGCGGGATCTTGGGCGGGGCGCCAAGCGCCGAAGGGTTTGCTGGGTCACGGCCGCCCTGGGCTGGGAGGTGGTCGCCAAACCCTCCGCCGCCGCCCGATACCCGAGACCTCCGTTCCCCCTGCCTGGGCGGGCGAGGGGGCCCTGCCGGGGCGGGCTGGCCGCCAGGCTGGCGATAAGGCGCCAGCGCCAGCGAAACTGGGCCTCAAGAGGCCGCCCGCGGCCCCCCGCCCCCGTCTACGGCCATACCACCCTGAACGCGCCCGATCTCGTCTGATCTCGGAAGCTAAGCAGGGTCGGGCCTGGTTAGTACTTGGATGGGAGACCGCCTGGGAATACCGGGTGCTGTAGGCTTTTTGCCTCCCGCTCCGCCCGCCTTCTCCTTTACTCGCCCGCGGCGGGGGCCGCCGGCTCCGCCCCCGCCGGACCCCGCTGCAGGCCCCACCTCCTCAGGCCCCTCCCACCACGGCGCGCGCCGGCGGGGCGCTCCCCGCCGGCCCGGCCGGCCAGGCGGCCAGAAGGCGGCCCTGGAAGGCAGCCGCACCCCAGACGCTCCCGGCGTGGCTGGCCCGGACCCAGACTCCGCCGCGGGCCCAGTTGCCGTCCTTTCGGCCCGCGAGCCCTTCGACCTGCACCTGGCCGCCCCCACCGGCGCCCAGCCCCGGCGCCGCCACCTGTGTGCCGGTGTGTCCCTCCACAGCTCCCTCCGACAAAAGCCCCGCCCCACCACCACCCCGCCCCTCTGGCGTGTCACCGCGGCCGGGTGCGGGAGCGGGATCGAGGGCAGGGGCCGCTTCCCCGGGCCTGCCGGCCACCAGGGGCGGGGTCCTGAGCTCGGCGGGGGCTGTGGGGGCAAGGGTGGCCTTGCCGGGGCTGAGGGGCCGTGGCGACTCAATGGTGGCTCCCGGTGGCTTCGGGCCGGCTGCTGTCGGGCAGGAGGGCCGGCCCGGGCTGCGGCCGGGCTGCGCCTAGCGCCGCGTGGGTGGGCAGGGCCGATGCCCAAGGGACCGCGGGCCCCGGGCCCTGAAGCCTCCGGGGCCACGTCCCTGTGAGCGACGTGCGGGATCTTGGGCGGGGCGCCAAGCGCCGAAGGGTTTGCTGGGTCACGGCCGCCCTGGGCTGGGAGGTGGTCGCCAAACCCTCCGCCGCCGCCCGATACCCGAGACCTCCGTTCCCCCTGCCTGGGCGGGCGAGGGGGCCCTGCCGGGGCGGGCTGGCCGCCAGGCTGGCGTTTAGGCGCCAGCGCCAGCGAAACTGGGCCTCAAGAGGCCGCCCGCGACCCCCCGACCCGTCTACAGCCATACCACCCTGAACGCGCCCGATCTCGTCTGATCTCGGAAGCTAAGCAGGGTCGGGCCTGGTTAGTACTTGGATGGGAGACCGCCTGGGAATACCGGGTGCTGTAGGCTTTTTGCCTCCCGCTCCGCCCGCCTTCTCCTTTACTCGCCCGCGGCGGGGGGGCCGCCGGCTCCGCCCCCGCCGAGCCCCGCTGCTGGCAGTAGTCAAGGTGGTTTACCTGCCCGAGCAGGAAGCTTGGGCGATGGCTGAAGTGGGAAGAAACTCTTGAGCACAGGTTCTTGGGATCCACGGAGCAGCGCATGCACATGCGATGGGTGCCTACACAGCTGGCTTGCTTGTCTGTGGGGAAAGGCGAGATGGGTCAGGGCCTGGGTTCCTGAGGGGCTGAGAATCAAGGCAGGGATAGAAGAAAGGGGACAGGCCCACATCCCCTGAACCCACGCCGGCGCCCACTCACCTTTGTGGAAAATACGATTGAAAAGTGCCCGCAAGAATCTCTTCAGATGCCTCCAGAGTTGAGGGAAGAAGGGGAGGGGGGAGGCCGGGAGCAGGGTGAGCCCTGAAATCCAACCCTTGTCCGGTCACACCCCAGCAGCCCTCCCACCTCAGCCCCTTCAAGACCCCAGAGCTCCCCCAACCGCGCTGCACAGATCCTGCCCTGACCATAGTCACCATGTTGATCCCCACGTTGAGCAAGATGAAGCTGACCGGGATCAGAAGAATTGAGTATCCTTGCTGCTGGCATTTCCTGGGGATGGGGCCAGTGAACGGCTCGGCTCGGTAGTAGTTTCGCTCACCCATGGCCGTTGGTCCCAGGACTGCCTGGGCCCTCTGCCCTCCAGTTTTAACTGGGAGCCAGACTGGGTCATAATGGGGCAGGTGGTGAGGTCACAGTGAGGGAGGGGGATGAAAAGGAGGGCCCAGAGTGGCATTCCCTGGTAACCAGGGTCAGGTAAGCTGAGCCTGGACAGTCAAACAGGGCCCGGTGGCCGGCATACATCCCCTCGAGCGGTCATTCATTCGCTCACCGCCCGCTGACTCACTTGTTCAAATGACACATTGCGTCTCTTGGCCCCTCTTGAGACTAGGAAGACCTTGGCCTCAGAGGCCTGCTGAAGGCCTGGCTGGAGTCCAGAGCCTCAGCCTTCTTCATGCCCTTCACTGGGCCTGGAGCTGGACCTGCCCAGATGTGGAACCTCCCAGTTTGGAAGCAACTTCTTGTATGAGGCTCTCTGTGGACAGGGACAGCTGAGACACAGAGGAGGTGCCCAGAGACCAGGGGTTTGGAGTCTGCAGCTGCAGATGTACTTAGTGCATGGTATAGGACCAGGAGGGGCCTGCTGGCAGAACTGTGGCCACTAAACCAAAGGGACCCTCAGGCCAACAAGGGGACACTGGCTTCTTATTGCAGGAAGCCAAGCGCAGGGACCCAGGCTGGCAGAAGGAGTGGCGCTTCCAAGCCACAGACCACCAATGTTTCCTGGACTCTGGCGCTCTTTATTCCTCTCTCCATGCCCTGCCGCCCCCTGCCCCTGACCCCATTTGCTGCTGGTAAGTTCATTTTCCCAGTCTGGCTCCCGTGCAGAGAGGGCCTGGAGGCCGAGGTGGAAGGTAGCAGCGAGTTGGCCCGCGCTTGGCCCTCCTGCTGTTGCCGCTTCAGCACCAGACTGTCATACACCTGGTATTTGGCATTGCCTCCCGGGTTCCGGCTGAGTGGCATGAAGGTGGGCGGGGGTGGAGGGTGCTCGGTAGCCTGGACGTCGGGCAGGAGGTGAGAGGGGCGGAGGAGCAGCGCTGAGCTGGGAGCCGGGGCCCACTGGTCCGAGGCCTCGGCCAGTACCGTGAGGGAGGCGGAGGTGGCCACAGGGCGCCGCAAGGGCAGGATCTCAGTCCATTCGGCCGCCGGGTGCCGCACCTCGTGGGGATCGCGGGAGTAATCCAAGTGTCCCGTGGAGGGATGCAGGCTGCGGTGGGACTCGCTGTGAGCACAGCTGGGGAGGCTACGTCTGTGGGCCGGTGGGGTGTCGCGCTACCAGGCGTCGGGCCGGTAGACCCGAGGCACCAGAGCGAATGGAGGCTCAGAGCCCTCCAGACCCAGACTCCGCCGCGGGCCCAGTTGCCGTCCTTTCGGCCCGCGAGCCCCTCGACCTGCACCTGGCCGCCCCCACCGGCGCCCAGCCCCGGCGCCGCCACCTGTGTGCCGGTGTGTCCCTCCACAGCTCCCTCCGACAAAAGCCCCGCCCCACCACCACCCCGCCCCTCTGGCGTGTCACCGCGGCCGGGTGCGGGAGCGGGATCGAGGGCAGGGGCCGCTTCCCCGGGCCTGCCGGCCACCAGGGGCGGGGTCCTGAGCTCGGCGGGGGCTGTGGGGGCAAGGGTGGCCTTGCCGGGGCTGAGGGGCCGTGGCGACTCAATGGTGGCTCCCGGTGGCTTCGGGCCGGCTGCTGTCGGGCAGGAGGGCCGGCCCGGGCTGCGGCCGGGCTGCGCCTAGCGCCGCGTGGGCGGGCAGGGCCGATGCCCAAGGGACCGCGGGCCCCGGGCCCTGAAGCCTCCGGGGCCACGTCCCTGTGAGCGACGTGCGGGATCTTGGGCGGGGCGCCAAGCGCCGAAGGGTTTGCTGGGTCACGGCCGCCCTGGGCTGGGAGGTGGTCGCCAAACCCTCCGCCGCCGCCCGATACCCGAGACCTCCGTTCCCCCTGCCTGGGCGGGCGAGGGGGCCCTGCTGGGGCGGGCTGGCCGCCAGGCTGGCGATAAGGCGCCAGCGCCAGCGAAACTGGGCCTCAAGAGGCCGCCCGCGGCCCCCCGCCCCCGTCTACGGCCATACCACCCTGAACGCGCCCGATCTCGTCTGATCTCGGAAGCTAAGCAGGGTCGGGCCTGGTTAGTACTTGGATGGGAGACCGCCTGGGAATACCGGGTGCTGTAGGCATTTTGCCTCCCGCTCCGCCCGCCTT
This sequence comes from Grampus griseus, assembly GCF_964374135.1. NCBI lineage: Eukaryota > Metazoa > Chordata > Mammalia > Artiodactyla > Delphinidae > Grampus > Grampus griseus. The sequence continues at coordinate 162,657 of NW_028133072.1, forward strand.
CTCCTTTACTCGCCCGCGGCGGGGGCCGCCGGCTCCGCCCCCGCCGGACCCCGCTGCAGGCCCCACCTCCTCAGGCCCCTCCCACCACGGCGCGCGCCGGCGGGGCGCTCCCCGCCGGCCCGGCCGGCCAGGCGGCCAGAAGGCGGCCCTGGAAGGCAGCCGCACCCCAGACGCTCCCGGCGTGGCTGGCCCGGACCCAGACTCCGCCGCGGGCCCAGTTGCCGTCCTTTCGGCCCGCGAGCCCCTCGACCTGCACCTGGCCGCCCCCACCGGCGCCCAGCCCCGGCGCCGCCACCTGTGTGCCGGTGTGTCCCTCCACAGCTCCCTCCGACAAAAGCCCCGCCCCACCACCACCCCGCCCCTCTGGCGTGTCACCGCGGCCGGGTGCGGGAGCGGGATCGAGGGCAGGGGCCGCTTCCCCGGGCCTGCCGGCCACCAGGGGCGGGGTCCTGAGCTCGGCGGGGGCTGTGGGGGCAAGGGTGGCCTTGCCGGGGCTGAGGGGCCGTGGCGACTCAATGGTGGCTCCCGGTGGCTTCGGGCCGGCTGCTGTCGGGCAGGAGGGCCGGCCCGGGCTGCGGCCGGGCTGCGCCTAGCGCCGCGTGGGCGGGCAGGGCCGATGCCCAAGGGACCGCGGGCCCCGGGCCCTGAAGCCTCCGGGGCCACGTCCCTGTGAGCGACGTGCGGGATCTTGGGCGGGGCGCCAAGCGCCGAAGGGTTTGCTGGGTCACGGCCGCCCTGGGCTGGGAGGTGGTCGCCAAACCCTCCGCCGCCGCCCGATACCCGAGACCTCCGTTCCCCCTGCCTGGGCGGGCGAGGGGGCCCTGCTGGGGCGGGCTGGCCGCCAGGCTGGCGATAAGGCGCCAGCGCCAGCGAAACTGGGCCTCAAGAGGCCGCCCGCGGCCCCCCGCCCCCGTCTACGGCCATACCACCCTGAACGCGCCCGATCTCGTCTGATCTCGGAAGCTAAGCAGGGTCGGGCCTGGTTAGTACTTGGATGGGAGACCGCCTGGGAATACCGGGTGCTGTAGGCTTTTTGCCTCCCGCTCCGCCCGCCTTCTCCTTTACTCGCCCGCGGCGGGGGCCGCCGGCTCCGCCCCCGCCGGACCCCGCTGCAGGCCCCACCTCCTCAGGCCCCTCCCACCACGGCGCGCGCCGGCGGGGTGCTCCCCGCCGGCCCGGCCGGCCAGGCGGCCAGAAGGCGGCCCTGGAAGGCAGCCGCACCCCAGACGCTCCCGGCGTGGCTGGCCCGGACCCAGACTCCGCCGCGGGCCCAGTTGCCGTCCTTTCGGCCCGCGAGCCCCTCGACCTGCACCTGGCCGCCCCCACCGGCGCCCAGCCCCGGCGCCGCCACCTGTGTGCCGGTGTGTCCCTCCACAGCTCCCTCCGACAAAAGCCCCGCCCCACCACCACCCCGCCCCTCTGGCGTGTCACCGCGGCCGGGTGCGGGAGCGGGATCGAGGGCAGGGGCCGCTTCCCCGGGCCTGCCGGCCACCAGGGGCGGGGTCCTGAGCTCGGCGGGGGCTGTTGGGGCAAGGGTGGCCTTGCCGGGGCTCAGGGCCCGTGGCGACTCAATGGTGGCTCCCAGTGGCTTCGGGCCAGCTGCTGTCGGGCAGGAGGGCCGGCCCGGGCTGCGGCCGGGCTGCGCCTAGTGCCGCGTGGGTGGGCAGGGCCGATGCCCAAGGGACCGCGGGCCCCGGGCCCTGAAGCCTCCGGGGCCACGTCCCTGTGAGCGACGTGCGGGATCTTGGGCGGGGCGCCAAGCGCCGAAGGGTTTGCTGGGTCACGGCCGCCCTGGGCTGGGAGGTGGTCGCCAAACCCTCCGCCGCCGCCCGATACCCGAGACCTCCGTTCCCCCTGCCTGGGCGGGCGAGGGGGCCCTGCCGGGGCGGGCTGGCCGCCAGGCTGGCGTTTAGGCGCCAGCGCCAGCGAAACTGGGCCTCAAGAGGCCGCCCGCGACCCCCCGACCCCGTCTACGGCCATACCACCCTGAACGCGCCCGATCTCGTCTGATCTCGGAAGCTAAGCAGGGTCGGGCCTGGTTAGTACTTGGATGGGAGACCGCCTGGGAATACCGGGTGCTGTAGGCTTTTTGCCTCCCGCTCCGCCCGCCTTCTCCTTTACTCGCCCGCGGCGGGGGGGCCGCCGGCTCCGCCCCCGCCGAGCCCCGCTGCTGGCAGTAGTCAAGGTGGTTTACCTGCCCGAGCAGGAAGCTTGGGCGATGGCTGAAGTGGGAAGAAACTCTTGAGCACAGGTTCTTGGGATACACGGAGCAGCGCATGCACATGCGATGGGTGCCTACACAGCTGGCTTGCTTGTCTGTGGGGAAAGGCGAGATGGGTCAGGGCCTGGGTTCCTGAGGGGCTGAGAATCAAGGCAGGGATAGAAGAAAGGGGACAGGCCCACATCCCCTGAACCCACGCCAGCGCCCACTCACCTTTGTGGAAAATACGATTGAAAAGTGCCCGCAAGAATCTCTTCAGATGCCTCCAGAGTTGAGGGAAGAAGGGGAGGGGGGAGGCCGGGAGCAGGGTGAGCCCTGAAATCCAACCCTTGTCCGGTCACACCCCAGCAGCCCTCCCACCTCAGCCCCTTCAAGACCCCAGAGCTCCCCCAACCGCGCTGCACAGATCCTGCCCTGACCATAGTCACCATGTTGATCCCCACGTTGAGCAAGATGAAGCTGACCGGGATCAGAAGAATTGAGTATCCTTGCTGCTGGCATTTCCTGGGGATGGGGCCAGTGAACGGCTCGGCTCGGTAGTAGTTTCGCTCACCCATGGCCGTTGGTCCCAGGACTGCCTGGGCCCTCTGCCCTCCAGTTTTAACTGGGAGCCAGACTGGGTCATAATGGGGCAGGTGGTGAGGTCACAGTGAGGGAGGGGGATGAAAAGGAGGGCCCAGAGTGGCATTCCCTGGTAACCAGGGTCAGGTAAGCTGAGCCTGGACAGTCAAACAGGGCCCGGTGGCCGGCATACATCCCCTCGAGCGGTCATTCATTCGCTCACCGCCCGCTGACTCACTTGTTCAAATGACACATTGCGTCTCTTGGCCCCTCTTGAGACTAGGAAGACCTTGGCCTCAGAGGCCTGCTGAAGGCCTGGCTGGAGTCCAGAGCCTCAGCCTTCTTCATGCCCTTCACTGGGCCTGGAGCTGGACCTGCCCAGATGTGGAACCTCCCAGTTTGGAAGCAACTTCTTGTATGAGGCTCTCTGTGGACAGGGACAGCTGAGACACAGAGGAGGTGCCCAGAGACCAGGGGTTTGGAGTCTGCAGCTGCAGATGTACTTAGTGCATGGTATAGGACCAGGAGGGGCCTGCTGGCAGAACTGTGGCCACTAAACCAAAGGGACCCTCAGGCCAACAAGGGGACACTGGCTTCTTATTGCAGGAAGCCAAGCGCAGGGACCCAGGCTGGCAGAAGGAGTGGCGCTTCCAAGCCACAGACCACCAATGTTTCCTGGACTCTGGCGCTCTTTATTCCTCTCTCCATGCCCTGCCGCCCCCTGCCCCTGACCCCATTTGCTGCTGGTAAGTTCATTTTCCCAGTCTGGCTCCCGTGCAGAGAGGGCCTGGAGGCCGAGGTGGAAGGTAGCAGCGAGTTGGCCCGCGCTTGGCCCTCCTGCTGTTGCCGCTTCAGCACCAGACTGTCATACACCTGGTATTTGGCATTGCCTCCCGGGTTCCGGCTGAGTGGCATGAAGGTGGGCGGGGGTGGAGGGTGCTCGGTAGCCTGGACGTCGGGCAGGAGGTGAGAGGGGCGGAGGAGCAGCGCTGAGCTGGGAGCCGGGGCCCACTGGTCCGAGGCCTCGGCCAGTACCGTGAGGGAGGCGGAGGTGGCCACAGGGCGCCGCAAGGGCAGGATCTCAGCCCATTCGGCCGCCGGGTGCCGCACCTCGTGGGGATCGCGGGAGTAATCCAAGTGTCCCGTGGAGGGATGCAGGCTGCGGTTGGACTCGCTGTGAGCACAGCTGGGGAGGCTACGTCTGTGGGCCGGTGGGGTGTCGCGCTACCAGGCGTCGGGCCGGTAGACCCGAGGCACCAGAGCGAATGGAGGCTCAGAGCCCTCCAGACCCAGACTCCGCCATGGGCCCAGTTGCCGTCCTTTCGGCCCGCGAGCCCCTCGACCTGCACCTGGCCGCCCCCACCGGCGCCCAGCCCCGGCGCCGCCACCTGTGTGCCGGTGTGTCCCTCCACAGCTCCCTCCGACAAAAGCCCCGCCCCACCACCACCCCGCCCCTCTGGCGTGTCACCGCGGCCGGGTGCGGGAGCGGGATCGAGGGCAGGGGCCGCTTCCCCGGGCCTGCCGGCCACCAGGGGCGGGGTCCTGAGCTCGGCGGGGGCTGTGGGGGCAAGGGTGGCCTTGCCGGGGCTGAGGGGCCGTGGCGACTCAATGGTGGCTCCCGGTGGCTTCGGGCCGGCTGCTGTCGGGCAGGAGGGCCGGCCCGGGCTGCGGCCGGGCTGCGCCTAGCGCCGCGTGGGCGGGCAGGGCCGATGCCCAAGGGACCGCGGGCCCCGGGCCCTGAAGCCTCCGGGGCCACGTCCCTGTGAGCGACGTGCGGGATCTTGGGCGGGGCGCCAAGCGCCGAAGGGTTTGCTGGGTCACGGCCGCCCTGGGCTGGGAGGTGGTCGCCAAACCCTCCGCCGCCGCCCGATACCCGACACCTCCGTTCCCCCTGCCTGGGCGGGCGAGGGGGCCCTGCCGGGGCGGGCTGGCCGCCAGGCTGGCGATAAGGCGCCAGCGCCAGCGAAACTGGGCCTCAAGAGGCCGCCCGCGGCCCCCCGCCCCCGTCTACGGCCATACCACCCTGAACGCGCCCGATCTCGTCTGATCTCGGAAGCTAAGCAGGGTCGGGCCTGGTTAGTACTTGGATGGGAGACCGCCTGGGAATACCGGGTGCTGTAGGCTTTTTGCCTCCCGCTCCGCCCGCCTTCTCCTTTACTCGCCCGCGGCGGGGGCCGCCGGCTCCGCCCCCGCCGGACCCCGCTGCAGGCCCCACCTCCTCAGGCCCCTCCCACCACGGCGCGCGCCGGCGGGGCGCTCCCCGCCGGCCCGGCCGGCCAGGCGGCCAGAAGGCGGCCCTGGAAGGCAGCCGCACCCCAGACGCTCCCGGCGTGGCTGGCCCGGACCCAGACTCCGCCGCGGGCCCAGTTGCCGTCCTTTCGGCCCGCGAGCCCCTCGACCTGCACCTGGCCGCCCCCACCGGCGCCCAGCCCCGGCGCCGCCACCTGTGTGCCGGTGTGTCCCTCCACAGCTCCCTCCGACAAAAGCCCCGCCCCACCACCACCCCGCCCCCCTGGCGTGTCACCGCGGTTGGGTGCTGGAGCGGCATTGAGGGCAGGGGCCGCTTCCCCGGGCCTGCCGGCCACCAGGGGCGGGGTCCTGAGCTCGGCGGGGGCTGTGGGGGCAAGGGTGGCCTTGCCGGGGCTGAGGGGCCGTGGCGACTCAATGGTGGCTCCCGGTGGCTTCGGGCCGGCTGCTGTCGGGCAGGAGGGCCGGCCCGGGCTGCGGCCGGGCTGCGCCTAGCGCCGCGTGGGCGGGCAGGGCCGATGCCCAAGGGACCGCGGGCCCCGGGCCCTGAAGCCTCCGGGGCCACGTCCCTGTGAGCGACGTGCGGGATCTTGGGCGGGGCGCCAAGCGCCGAAGGGTTTGCTGGGTCACGGCCGCCCTGGGCTGGGAGGTGGTCGCCAAACCCTCCGCCGCCGCCCGATACCCGAGACCTCCGTTCCCCCTGCCTGGGCGGGCGAGGGGGCCCTGCCGGGGCGGGCTGGCCGCCAGGCTGGCGTTTAGGCGCCAGCGCCAGCGAAACTGGGCCTCAAGAGGCCGCCCGCGGCCCCCCGCCCCCGTCTACGGCCATACCACCCTGAACGCGCCCGATCTCGTCTGATCTCGGAAGCTAAGCAGGGTCGGGCCTGGTTAGTACTTGGATGGGAGACCGCCTGGGAATACCGGGTGCTGTAGGCTTTTTGCCTCCCGCTCCGCCCGCCTTCTCCTTTACTCGCCCGCGGCGGGGGGGCCGCCGGCTCCGCCCCCGCCGAGCCCCGCTGCTGGCAGTAGTCAAGGTGGTTTACCTGCCCGAGCAGGAAGCTTGGGCGATGGCTGAAGTGGGAAGAAACTCTTGAGCACAGGTTCTTGGGATCCACGGAGCAGCGCATGCACATGCGATGGGTGCCTACACAGCTGGCTTGCTTGTCTGTGGGGAAAGGCGAGATGGGTCAGGGCCTGGGTTCCTGAGGGGCTGAGAATCAAGGCAGGGATAGAAGAAAGGGGACAGGCCCACATCCCCTGAACCCACGCCGGCGCCCACTCACCTTTGTGGAAAATACGATTGAAAAGTGCCCGCAAGAATCTCTTCAGATGCCTCCAGAGTTGAGGGAAGAAGGGGAGGGGGGAGGCCGGGAGCAGGGTGAGCCCTGAAATCCAACCCTTGTCCGGTCACACCCCAGCAGCCCTCCCACCTCAGCCCCTTCAAGACCCCAGAGCTCCCCCAACCGCGCTGCACAGATCCTGCCCTGACCATAGTCACCATGTTGATCCCCACGTTGAGCAAGATGAAGCTGACCGGGATCAGAAGAATTGAGTATCCTTGCTGCTGGCATTTCCTGGGGATGGGGCCAGTGAACGGCTCGGCTCGGTAGTAGTTTCGCTCACCCATGGCCGTTGGTCCCAGGACTGCCTGGGCCCTCTGCCCTCCAGTTTTAACTGGGAGCCAGACTGGGTCATAATGGGGCAGGTGGTGAGGTCACAGTGAGGGAGGGGGATGAAAAGGAGGGCCCAGAGTGGCATTCCCTGGTAACCAGGGTCAGGTAAGCTGAGCCTGGACAGTCAAACAGGGCCCGGTGGCCGGCATACATCCCCTCGAGCGGTCATTCATTCGCTCACCGCCCGCTGACTCACTTGTTCAAATGACACATTGCGTCTCTTGGCCCCTCTTGAGACTAGGAAGACCTTGGCCTCAGAGGCCTGCTGAAGGCCTGGCTGGAGTCCAGAGCCTCAGCCTTCTTCATGCCCTTCACTGGGCCTGGAGCTGGACCTGCCCAGATGTGGAACCTCCCAGTTTGGAAGCAACTTCTTGTATGAGGCTCTCTGTGGACAGGGACAGCTGAGACACAGAGGAGGTGCCCAGAGACCAGGGGTTTGGAGTCTGCAGCTGCAGATGTACTTAGTGCATGGTATAGGACCAGGAGGGGCCTGCTGGCAGAACTGTGGCCACTAAACCAAAGGGACCCTCAGGCCAACAAGGGGACACTGGCTTCTTATTGCAGGAAGCCAAGCGCAGGGACCCAGGCTGGCAGAAGGAGTGGCGCTTCCAAGCCACAGACCACCAATGTTTCCTGGACTCTGGCGCTCTTTATTCCTCTCTCCATGCCCTGCCGCCCCCTGCCCCTGACCCCATTTGCTGCTGGTAAGTTCATTTTCCCAGTCTGGCTCCCGTGCAGAGAGGGCCTGGAGGCCGAGGTGGAAGGTAGCAGCGAGTTGGCCCGCGCTTGGCCCTCCTGCTGTTGCCGCTTCAGCACCAGACTGTCATACACCTGGTATTTGGCATTGCCTCCCGGGTTCCGGCTGAGTGGCATGAAGGTGGGCGGGGGTGGAGGGTGCTCGGTAGCCTGGACGTCGGGCAGGAGGTGAGAGGGGCGGAGGAGCAGCGCTGAGCTGGGAGCCGGGGCCCACTGGTCCGAGGCCTCGGCCAGTACCGTGAGGGAGGCGGAGGTGGCCACAGGGCGCCGCAAGGGCAGGATCTCAGCCCATTCGGCCGCCGGGTGCCGCACCTCGTGGGGATCGCGGGAGTAATCCAAGTGTCCCGTGGAGGGATGCAGGCTGCGGTTGGACTCGCTGTGAGCACAGCTGGGGAGGCTACGTCTGTGGGCCGGTGGGGTGTCGCGCTACCAGGCGTCGGGCCGGTAGACCCGAGGCACCAGAGCGAATGGAGGCTCAGAGCCCTCCAGACCCAGACTCCGCCATGGGCCCAGTTGCCGTCCTTTCGGCCCGCGAGCCCCTCGACCTGCACCTGGCCGCCCCCACCGGCGCCCAGCCCCGGCGCCGCCACCTGTGTGCCGGTGTGTCCCTCCACAGCTCCCTCCGACAAAAGCCCCGCCCCACCACCACCCCGCCCCTCTGGCGTGTCACCGCGGCCGGGTGCGGGAGCGGGATCGAGGGCAGGGGCCGCTTCCCCGGGCCTGCCGGCCACCAGGGGCGGGGTCCTGAGCTCGGCGGGGGCTGTGGGGGCAAGGGTGGCCTTGCCGGGGCTGAGGGGCCGTGGCGACTCAATGGTGGCTCCCGGTGGCTTCGGGCCGGCTGCTGTCGGGCAGGAGGGCCGGCCCGGGCTGCGGCCGGGCTGCGCCTAGCGCCGCGTGGGCGGGCAGGGCCGATGCCCAAGGGACCGCGGGCCCCGGGCCCTGAAGCCTCCGGGGCCACGTCCCTGTGAGCGACGTGCGGGATCTTGGGCGGGGCGCCAAGCGCCGAAGGGTTTGCTGGGTCACGGCCGCCCTGGGCTGGGAGGTGGTCGCCAAACCCTCCGCCGCCGCCCGATACCCGACACCTCCGTTCCCCCTGCCTGGGCGGGCGAGGGGGCCCTGCCGGGGCGGGCTGGCCGCCAGGCTGGCGATAAGGCGCCAGCGCCAGCGAAACTGGGCCTCAAGAGGCCGCCCGCGGCCCCCCGCCCCCGTCTACGGCCATACCACCCTGAACGCGCCCGATCTCGTCTGATCTCGGAAGCTAAGCAGGGTCGGGCCTGGTTAGTACTTGGATGGGAGACCGCCTGGGAATACCGGGTGCTGTAGGCTTTTTGCCTCCCGCTCCGCCCGCCTTCTCCTTTACTCGCCCGCGGCGGGGGCCGCCGGCTCCGCCCCCGCCGGACCCCGCTGCAGGCCCCACCTCCTCAGGCCCCTCCCACCACGGCGCGCGCCGGCGGGGCGCTCCCCGCCGGCCCGGCCGGCCAGGCGGCCAGAAGGCGGCCCTGGAAGGCAGCCGCACCCCAGACGCTCCCGGCGTGGCTGGCCCGGACCCAGACTCCGCCGCGGGCCCAGTTGCCGTCCTTTCGGCCCGCGAGCCCCTCGACCTGCACCTGGCCGCCCCCACCGGCGCCCAGCCCCGGCGCCGCCACCTGTGTGCCGGTGTGTCCCTCCACAGCTCCCTCCGACAAAAGCCCCGCCCCACCACCACCCCGCCCCCCTGGCGTGTCACCGCGGTTGGGTGCTGGAGCGGCATTGAGGGCAGGGGCCGCTTCCCCGGGCCTGCCGGCCACCAGGGGCGGGGTCCTGAGCTCGGCGGGGGCTGTGGGGGCAAGGGTGGCCTTGCCGGGGCTGAGGGGCCGTGGCGACTCAATGGTGGCTCCCGGTGGCTTCGGGCCGGCTGCTGTCGGGCAGGAGGGCCGGCCCGGGCTGCGGCCGGGCTGCGCCTAGCGCCGCGTGGGCGGGCAGGGCCGATGCCCAAGGGACCGCGGGCCCCGGGCCCTGAAGCCTCCGGGGCCACGTCCCTGTGAGCGACGTGCGGGATCTTGGGCGGGGCGCCAAGCGCCGAAGGGTTTGCTGGGTCACGGCCGCCCTGGGCTGGGAGGTGGTCGCCAAACCCTCCGCCGCCGCCCGATACCCGAGACCTCCGTTCCCCCTGCCTGGGCGGGCGAGGGGGCCCTGCCGGGGCGGGCTGGCCGCCAGGCTGGCGTTTAGGCGCCAGCGCCAGCGAAACTGGGCCTCAAGAGGCCGCCCGCGGCCCCCCGCCCCCGTCTACGGCCATACCACCCTGAACGCGCCCGATCTCGTCTGATCTCGGAAGCTAAGCAGGGTCGGGCCTGGTTAGTACTTGGATGGGAGACCGCCTGGGAATACCGGGTGCTGTAGGCTTTTTGCCTCCCGCTCCGCCCGCCTTCTCCTTTACTCGCCCGCGGCGGGGGGGCCGCCGGCTCCGCCCCCGCCGAGCCCCGCTGCTGGCAGTAGTCAAGGTGGTTTACCTGCCCGAGCAGGAAGCTTGGGCGATGGCTGAAGTGGGAAGAAACTCTTGAGCACAGGTTCTTGGGATCCACGGAGCAGCGCATGCACATGCGATGGGTGCCTACACAGCTGGCTTGCTTGTCTGTGGGGAAAGGCGAGATGGGTCAGGGCCTGGGTTCCTGAGGGGCTGAGAATCAAGGCAGGGATAGAAGAAAGGGGACAGGCCCACATCCCCTGAACCCACGCCGGCGCCCACTCACCTTTGTGGAAAATACGATTGAAAAGTGCCCGCAAGAATCTCTTCAGATGCCTCCAGAGTTGAGGGAAGAAGGGGAGGGGGGAGGCCGGGAGCAGGGTGAGCCCTGAAATCCAACCCTTGTCCGGTCACACCCCAGCAGCCCTCCCACCTCAGCCCCTTCAAGACCCCAGAGCTCCCCCAACCGCGCTGCACAGATCCTGCCCTGACCATAGTCACCATGTTGATCCCCACGTTGAGCAAGATGAAGCTGACCGGGATCAGAAGAATTGAGTATCCTTGCTGCTGGCATTTCCTGGGGATGGGGCCAGTGAACGGCTCGGCTCGGTAGTAGTTTCGCTCACCCATGGCCGTTGGTCCCAGGACTGCCTGGGCCCTCTGCCCTCCAGTTTTAACTGGGAGCCAGACTGGGTCATAATGGGGCAGGTGGTGAGGTCACAGTGAGGGAGGGGGATGAAAAGGAGGGCCCAGAGTGGCATTCCCTGGTAACCAGGGTCAGGTAAGCTGAGCCTGGACAGTCAAACAGGGCCCGGTGGCCGGCATACATCCCCTCGAGCGGTCATTCATTCGCTCACCGCCCGCTGACTCACTTGTTCAAATGACACATTGCGTCTCTTGGCCCCTCTTGAGACTAGGAAGACCTTGGCCTCAGAGGCCTGCTGAAGGCCTGGCTGGAGTCCAGAGCCTCAGCCTTCTTCATGCCCTTCACTGGGCCTGGAGCTGGACCTGCCCAGATGTGGAACCTCCCAGTTTGGAAGCAACTTCTTGTATGAGGCTCTCTGTGGACAGGGACAGCTGAGACACAGAGGAGGTGCCCAGAGACCAGGGGTTTGGAGTCTGCAGCTGCAGATGTACTTAGTGCATGGTATAGGACCAGGAGGGGCCTGCTGGCAGAACTGTGGCCACTAAACCAAAGGGACCCTCAGGCCAACAAGGGGACACTGGCTTCTTATTGCAGGAAGCCAAGCGCAGGGACCCAGGCTGGCAGAAGGAGTGGCGCTTCCAAGCCACAGACCACCAATGTTTCCTGGACTCTGGCGCTCTTTATTCCTCTCTCCATGCCCTGCCGCCCCCTGCCCCTGACCCCATTTGCTGCTGGTAAGTTCATTTTCCCAGTCTGGCTCCCGTGCAGAGAGGGCCTGGAGGCCGAGGTGGAAGGTAGCAGCGAGTTGGCCCGCGCTTGGCCCTCCTGCTGTTGCCGCTTCAGCACCAGACTGTCATACACCTGGTATTTGGCATTGCCTCCCGGGTTCCGGCTGAGTGGCATGAAGGTGGGCGGGGGTGGAGGGTGCTCGGTAGCCTGGACGTCGGGCAGGAGGTGAGAGGGGCGGAGGAGCAGCGCTGAGCTGGGAGCCGGGGCCCACTGGTCCGAGGCCTCGGCCAGTACCGTGAGGGAGGCGGAGGTGGCCACAGGGCGCCGCAAGGGCAGGATCTCAGCCCATTCGGCCGCCGGGTGCCGCACCTCGTGGGGATCGCGGGAGTAATCCAAGTGTCCCGTGGAGGGATGCAGGCTGCGGTTGGACTCGCTGTGAGCACAGCTGGGGAGGCTACGTCTGTGGGCCGGTGGGGTGTCGCGCTACCAGGCGTCGGGCCGGTAGACCCGAGGCACCAGAGCGAATGGAGGCTCAGAGCCCTCCAGACCCAGACTCCGCCATGGGCCCAGTTGCCGTCCTTTCGGCCCGCGAGCCCCTCGACCTGCACCTGGCCGCCCCCACCGGCGCCCAGCCCCGGCGCCGCCACCTGTGTGCCGGTGTGTCCCTCCACAGCTCCCTCCGACAAAAGCCCCGCCCCACCACCACCCCGCCCCTCTGGCGTGTCACCGCGGCCGGGTGCGGGAGCGGGATCGAGGGCAGGGGCCGCTTCCCCGGGCCTGCCGGCCACCAGGGGCGGGGTCCTGAGCTCGGCGGGGGCTGTGGGGGCAAGGGTGGCCTTGCCGGGGCTGAGGGGCCGTGGCGACTCAATGGTGGCTCCCGGTGGCTTCGGGCCGGCTGCTGTCGGGCAGGAGGGCCGGCCCGGGCTGCGGCCGGGCTGCGCCTAGCGCCGCGTGGGCGGGCAGGGCCGATGCCCAAGGGACCGCGGGCCCCGGGCCCTGAAGCCTCCGGGGCCACGTCCCTGTGAGCGACGTGCGGGATCTTGGGCGGGGCGCCAAGCGCCGAAGGGTTTGCTGGGTCACGGCCGCCCTGGGCTGGGAGGTGGTCGCCAAACCCTCCGCCGCCGCCCGATACCCGAGACCTCCGTTCCCCCTGCCTGGGCGGGCGAGGGGGCCCTGCCGGGGCGGGCTGGCCGCCAGGCTGGCGATAAGGCGCCAGCGCCAGCGAAACTGGGCCTCAAGAGGCCGCCCGCGGCCCCCCGCCCCCGTCTACGGCCATACCACCCTGAACGCGCCCGATCTCGTCTGATCTCGGAAGCTAAGCAGGGTCGGGCCTGGTTAGTACTTGGATGGGAGACCGCCTGGGAATACCGGGTGCTGTAGGCTTTTTGCCTCCCGCTCCGCCCGCCTTCTCCTTTACTCGCCCGCGGCGGGGGCCGCCGGCTCCGCCCCCGCCGGACCCCGCTGCAGGCCCCACCTCCTCAGGCCCCTCCCACCACGGCGCGCGCCGGCGGGGCGCTCCCCGCCGGCCCGGCCGGCCAGGCGGCCAGAAGGCGGCCCTGGAAGGCAGCCGCACCCCAGACGCTCCCGGCGTGGCTGGCCCGGACCCAGACTCCGCCGCGGGCCCAGTTGCCGTCCTTTCGGCCCGCGAGCCCCTCGACCTGCACCTGGCCGCCCCCACCGGCGCCCAGCCCCGGCGCCGCCACCTGTGTGCCGGTGTGTCCCTCCACAGCTCCCTCCGACAAAAGCCCCGCCCCACCACCACCCCGCCCCTCTGGCGTGTCACCGCGGCCGGGTGCGGGAGCGGGATCGAGGGCAGGGGCCGCTTCCCCGGGCCTGCCGGCCACCAGGGGCGGGGTCCTGAGCTCGGCGGGGGCTGTGGGGGCAAGGGTGGCCTTGCCGGGGCTGAGGGGCCGTGGCGACTCAATGGTGGCTCCCGGTGGCTTCGGGCCGGCTGCTGTCGGGCAGGAGGGCCGGCCCGGGCTGCGGCCGGGCTGCGCCTAGCGCCGCGTGGGCGGGCAGGGCCGATGCCCAAGGGACCGCGGGCCCCGGGCCCTGAAGCCTCCGGGGCCACGTCCCTGTGAGCGACGTGCGGGATCTTGGGCGGGGCGCCAAGCGCCGAAGGGTTTGCTGGGTCACGGCCGCCCTGGGCTGGGAGGTGGTCGCCAAACCCTCCACCGCCGCCCGATACCCGAGACCTCCGTTCCCCCTGCCTGGGCGGGCGAGGGGGCCCTGCCGGGGCGGGCTGGCCGCCAGGCTGGCGTTAAGGCGCCAGCGCCAGCGAAACTGGGCCTCAAGAGGCAGCCGTTGGCCCCCGCCCCCGTCTACGGCCATACCACCCTGAACGCGCCCGATCTCGTCTGATCTCGGAAGCTAAGCAGGGTCGGGCCTGGTTAGTACTTGGATGGGAGACCGCCTGGGAATACCGGGTGCTGTAGGCTTTTTGCCTCCCGCTCCGCCCGCCTTCTCCTTTACTCGCCCGCGGCGGGGGCCGCCGGCTCCGCCCCCGCCGGACCCCGCTGCAGGCCCCACCTCCTCAGGCCCCTCCCACCACGGCGCGCGCCGGCGGGGGCGCTCCCCGCCGGCCCGGCCGGCCAGGCGGCCAGAAGGCGGCCCTGGAAGGCAGCCGCACCCCAGACGCTCCCGGCGTGGCTGGCCCGGACCCAGACTCCGCCGCGGGCCCAGTTGCCGTCCTTTCGGCCCGCGAGCCCCTCGACCTGCACCTGGCCGCCCCCACCGGCGCCCAGCCCCGGCGCCGCCACCTGTGTGCCGGTGTGTCCCTCCACAGCTCCCTCCGACAAAAGCCCCGCCCCACCACCACCCCGCCCCCCTGGCGTGTCACCGCGGTTGGGTGCTGGAGCGGCATTGAGGGCAGGGGCCGCTTCCCCGGGCCTGCCGGCCACCAGGGGCGGGGTCCTGAGCTCGGCGGGGGCTGTGGGGGCAAGGGTGGCCTTGCCGGGGCTCAGGGCCCGTGGCGACTCAATGGTGGCTCCCAGTGGCTTCGGGCCAGCTGCTGTCGGGCAGGAGGGCCGGCCCGGGCTGCGGCCGGGCTGCGCCTAGCGCCGCGTGGGTGGGCAGGGCCGATGCCCAAGGGACCGCGGGCCCCGGGCCCTGAAGCCTCCGGGGCCACGTCCCTGTGAGCGACGTGCGGGATCTTGGGCGGGGCGCCAAGCGCCGAAGGGTTTGCTGGGTCACGGCCGCCCTGGGCTGGGAGGTGGTCGCCAAACCCTCCGCCGCCGCCCGATACCCGAGACCTCCGTTCCCCCTGCCTGGGCGGGCGAGGGGGCCCTGCCGGGGCGGGCTGGCCGCCAGGCTGGCGTTTAGGCGCCAGCGCCAGCGAAACTGGGCCTCAAGAGGCCGCCCGCGGCCCCCCGCCCCCGTCTACGGCCATACCACCCTGAACGCGCCCGATCTCGTCTGATCTCGGAAGCTAAGCAGGGTCGGGCCTGGTTAGTACTTGGATGGGAGACCGCCTGGGAATACCGGGTGCTGTAGGCTTTTTGCCTCCCGCTCCGCCCGCCTTCTCCTTTACTCGCCCGCGGCGGGGGGGCCGCCGGCTCCGCCCCCGCCGAGCCCCGCTGCTGGCAGTAGTCAAGGTGGTTTACCTGCCCGAGCAGGAAGCTTGGGCGATGGCTGAAGTGGGAAGAAACTCTTGAGCACAGGTTCTTGGGATCCACGGAGCAGCGCATGCACATGCGATGGGTGCCTACACAGCTGGCTTGCTTGTCTGTGGGGAAAGGCGAGATGGGTCAGGGCCTGGGTTCCTGAGGGGCTGAGAATCAAGGCAGGGATAGAAGAAAGGGGACAGGCCCACATCCCCTGAACCCACGCCGGCGCCCACTCACCTTTGTGGAAAATACGATTGAAAAGTGCCCGCAAGAATCTCTTCAGATGCCTCCAGAGTTGAGGGAAGAAGGGGAGGGGGGAGGCCGGGAGCAGGGTGAGCCCTGAAATCCAACCCTTGTCCGGTCACACCCCAGCAGCCCTCCCACCTCAGCCCCTTCAAGACCCCAGAGCTCCCCCAACCGCGCTGCACAGATCCTGCCCTGACCATAGTCACCATGTTGATCCCCACGTTGAGCAAGATGAAGCTGACCGGGATCAGAAGAATTGAGTATCCTTGCTCCTGGCATTTCCTGGGGATGGGGCCAGTGAACGGCTCGGCTCGGTAGTAGTTTCGCTCACCCATGGCCGTTGGTCCCAGGACTGCCTGGGCCCTCTGCCCTCCAGTTTTAACTGGGAGCCAGACTGGGTCATAATGGGGCAGGTGGTGAGGTCACAGTGAGGGAGGGGGATGAAAAGGAGGGCCCAGAGTGGCATTCCCTGGTAACCAGGGTCAGGTAAGCTGAGCCTGGACAGTCAAACAGGGCCCGGTGGCCGGCATACATCCCCTCGAGCGGTCATTCATTCGCTCACCGCCCGCTGACTCACTTGTTCAAATGACACATTGCGTCTCTTGGCCCCTCTTGAGACTAGGAAGACCTTGGCCTCAGAGGCCTGCTGAAGGCCTGGCTGGAGTCCAGAGCCTCAGCCTTCTTCATGCCCTTCACTGGGCCTGGAGCTGGACCTGCCCAGATGTGGAACCTCCCAGTTTGGAAGCAACTTCTTGTATGAGGCTCTCTGTGGACAGGGACAGCTGAGACACAGAGGAGGTGCCCAGAGACCAGGGGTTTGGAGTCTGCAGCTGCAGATGTACTTAGTGCATGGTATAGGACCAGGAGGGGCCTGCTGGCAGAACTGTGGCCACTAAACCAAAGGGACCCTCAGGCCAACAAGGGGACACTGGCTTCTTATTGCAGGAAGCCAAGCGCAGGGACCCAGGCTGGCAGAAGGAGTGGCGCTTCCAAGCCACAGACCACCAATGTTTCCTGGACTCTGGCGCTCTTTATTCCTCTCTCCATGCCCTGCCGCCCCCTGCCCCTGACCCCATTTGCTGCTGGTAAGTTCATTTTCCCAGTCTGGCTCCCGTGCAGAGAGGGCCTGGAGGCCGAGGTGGAAGGTAGCAGCGAGTTGGCCCGCGCTTGGCCCTCCTGCTGTTGCCGCTTCAGCACCAGACTGTCATACACCTGGTATTTGGCATTGCCTCCCGGGTTCCGGCTGAGTGGCATGAAGGTGGGCGGGGGTGGAGGGTGCTCGGTAGCCTGGACGTCGGGCAGGAGGTGAGAGGGGCGGAGGAGCAGCGCTGAGCTGGGAGCCGGGGCCCACTGGTCCGAGGCCTCGGCCAGTACCGTGAGGGAGGCGGAGGTGGCCACAGGGCGCCGCAAGGGCAGGATCTCAGCCCATTCGGCCGCCGGGTGCCGCACCTCGTGGGGATCGCGGGAGTAATCCAAGTGTCCCGTGGAGGGATGCAGGCTGCGGTTGGACTCGCTGTGAGCACAGCTGGGGAGGCTACGTCTGTGGGCCGGTGGGGTGTCGCGCTACCAGGCGTCGGGCCGGTAGACCCGAGGCACCAGAGCGAATGGAGGCTCAGAGCCCTCCAGACCCAGACTCCGCCATGGGCCCAGTTGCCGTCCTTTCGGCCCGCGAGCCCCTCGACCTGCACCTGGCCGCCCCCACCGGCGCCCAGCCCCGGCGCCGCCACCTGTGTGCCGGTGTGTCCCTCCACAGCTCCCTCCGACAAAAGCCCCGCCCCACCACCACCCCGCCCCTCTGGCGTGTCACCGCGGCCGGGTGCGGGAGCGGGATCGAGGGCAGGGGCCGCTTCCCCGGGCCTGCCGGCCACCAGGGGCGGGGTCCTGAGCTCGGCGGGGGCTGTGGGGGCAAGGGTGGCCTTGCCGGGGCTGAGGGGCCGTGGCGACTCAATGGTGGCTCCCGGTGGCTTCGGGCCGGCTGCTGTCGGGCAGGAGGGCCGGCCCGGGCTGCGGCCGGGCTGCGCCTAGCGCCGCGTGGGCGGGCAGGGCCGATGCCCAAGGGACCGCGGGCCCCGGGCCCTGAAGCCTCCGGGGCCACGTCCCTGTGAGCGACGTGCGGGATCTTGGGCGGGGCGCCAAGCGCCGAAGGGTTTGCTGGGTCACGGCCGCCCTGGGCTGGGAGGTGGTCGCCAAACCCTCCGCCGCCGCCCGATACCCGAGACCTCCGTTCCCCCTGCCTGGGCGGGCGAGGGGGCCCTGCCGGGGCGGGCTGGCCGCCAGGCTGGCGATAAGGCGCCAGCGCCAGCGAAACTGGGCCTCAAGAGGCCGCCCGCGGCCCCCCGCCCCCGTCTACGGCCATACCACCCTGAACGCGCCCGATCTCGTCTGATCTCGGAAGCTAAGCAGGGTCGGGCCTGGTTAGTACTTGGATGGGAGACCGCCTGGGAATACCGGGTGCTGTAGGCTTTTTGCCTCCCGCTCCGCCCGCCTTCTCCTTTACTCGCCCGCGGCGGGGGCCGCCGGCTCCGCCCCCGCCGGACCCCGCTGCAGGCCCCACCTCCTCAGGCCCCTCCCACCACGGCGCGCGCCGGCGGGGCGCTCCCCGCCGGCCCGGCCGGCCAGGCGGCCAGAAGGCGGCCCTGGAAGGCAGCCGCACCCCAGACGCTCCCGGCGTGGCTGGCCCGGACCCAGACTCCGCCGCGGGCCCAGTTGCCGTCCTTTCGGCCCGCGAGCCCCTCGACCTGCACCTGGCCGCCCCCACCGGCGCCCAGCCCCGGCGCCGCCACCTGTGTGCCGGTGTGTCCCTCCACAGCTCCCTCCGACAAAAGCCCCGCCCCACCACCACCCCGCCCCTCTGGCGTGTCACCGCGGCCGGGTGCGGGAGCGGGATCGAGGGCAGGGGCCGCTTCCCCGGGCCTGCCGGCCACCAGGGGCGGGGTCCTGAGCTCGGCGGGGGCTGTGGGGGCAAGGGTGGCCTTGCCGGGGCTGAGGGGCCGTGGCGACTCAATGGTGGCTCCCGGTGGCTTCGGGCCGGCTGCTGTCGGGCAGGAGGGCCGGCCCGGGCTGCGGCCGGGCTGCGCCTAGCGCCGCGTGGGCGGGCAGGGCCGATGCCCAAGGGACCGCGGGCCCCGGGCCCTGAAGCCTCCGGGGCCACGTCCCTGTGAGCGACGTGCGGGATCTTGGGCGGGGCGCCAAGCGCCGAAGGGTTTGCTGGGTCACGGCCGCCCTGGGCTGGGAGGTGGTCGCCAAACCCTCCGCCGCCGCCCGATACCCGAGACCTCCGTTCCCCCTGCCTGGGCGGGCGAGGGGGCCCTGCCGGGGCGGGCTGGCCGCCAGGCTGGCGTTTAGGCGCCAGCGCCAGCGAAACTGGGCCTCAAGAGGCCGCCCGCGGCCCCCCGCCCCCGTCTACGGCCATACCACCCTGAACGCGCCCGATCTCGTCTGATCTCGGAAGCTAAGCAGGGTCGGGCCTGGTTAGTACTTGGATGGGAGACCGCCTGGGAATACCGGGTGCTGTAGGCTTTTTGCCTCCCGCTCCGCCCGCCTTCTCCTTTACTCGCCCGCGGCGGGGGGGCCGCCGGCTCCGCCCCCGCCGAGCCCCGCTGCTGGCAGTAGTCAAGGTGGTTTACCTGCCCGAGCAGGAAGCTTGGGCGATGGCTGAAGTGGGAAGAAACTCTTGAGCACAGGTTCTTGGGATCCACGGAGCAGCGCATGCACATGCGATGGGTGCCTACACAGCTGGCTTGCTTGTCTGTGGGGAAAGGCGAGATGGGTCAGGGCCTGGGTTCCTGAGGGGCTGAGAATCAAGGCAGGGATAGAAGAAAGGGGACAGGCCCACATCCCCTGAACCCACGCCGGCGCCCACTCACCTTTGTGGAAAATACGATTGAAAAGTGCCCGCAAGAATCTCTTCAGATGCCTCCAGAGTTGAGGGAAGAAGGGGAGGGGGGAGGCCGGGAGCAGGGTGAGCCCTGAAATCCAACCCTTGTCCGGTCACACCCCAGCAGCCCTCCCACCTCAGCCCCTTCAAGACCCCAGAGCTCCCCCAACCGCGCTGCACAGATCCTGCCCTGACCATAGTCACCATGTTGATCCCCACGTTGAGCAAGATGAAGCTGACCGGGATCAGAAGAATTGAGTATCCTTGCTCCTGGCATTTCCTGGGGATGGGGCCAGTGAACGGCTCGGCTCGGTAGTAGTTTCGCTCACCCATGGCCGTTGGTCCCAGGACTGCCTGGGCCCTCTGCCCTCCAGTTTTAACTGGGAGCCAGACTGGGTCATAATGGGGCAGGTGGTGAGGTCACAGTGAGGGAGGGGGATGAAAAGGAGGGCCCAGAGTGGCATTCCCTGGTAACCAGGGTCAGGTAAGCTGAGCCTGGACAGTCAAACAGGGCCCGGTGGCCGGCATACATCCCCTCGAGCGGTCATTCATTCGCTCACCGCCCGCTGACTCACTTGTTCAAATGACACATTGCGTCTCTTGGCCCCTCTTGAGACTAGGAAGACCTTGGCCTCAGAGGCCTGCTGAAGGCCTGGCTGGAGTCCAGAGCCTCAGCCTTCTTCATGCCCTTCACTGGGCCTGGAGCTGGACCTGCCCAGATGTGGAACCTCCCAGTTTGGAAGCAACTTCTTGTATGAGGCTCTCTGTGGACAGGGACAGCTGAGACACAGAGGAGGTGCCCAGAGACCAGGGGTTTGGAGTCTGCAGCTGCAGATGTACTTAGTGCATGGTATAGGACCAGGAGGGGCCTGCTGGCAGAACTGTGGCCACTAAACCAAAGGGACCCTCAGGCCAACAAGGGGACACTGGCTTCTTATTGCAGGAAGCCAAGCGCAGGGACCCAGGCTGGCAGAAGGAGTGGCGCTTCCAAGCCACAGACCACCAATGTTTCCTGGACTCTGGCGCTCTTTATTCCTCTCTCCATGCCCTGCCGCCCCCTGCCCCTGACCCCATTTGCTGCTGGTAAGTTCATTTTCCCAGTCTGGCTCCCGTGCAGAGAGGGCCTGGAGGCCGAGGTGGAAGGTAGCAGCGAGTTGGCCCGCGCTTGGCCCTCCTGCTGTTGCCGCTTCAGCACCAGACTGTCATACACCTGGTATTTGGCATTGCCTCCCGGGTTCCGGCTGAGTGGCATGAAGGTGGGCGGGGGTGGAGGGTGCTCGGTAGCCTGGACGTCGGGCAGGAGGTGAGAGGGGCGGAGGAGCAGCGCTGAGCTGGGAGCCGGGGCCCACTGGTCCGAGGCCTCGGCCAGTACCGTGAGGGAGGCGGAGGTGGCCACAGGGCGCCGCAAGGGCAGGATCTCAGCCCATTCGGCCGCCGGGTGCCGCACCTCGTGGGGATCGCGGGAGTAATCCAAGTGTCCCGTGGAGGGATGCAGGCTGCGGTTGGACTCGCTGTGAGCACAGCTGGGGAGGCTACGTCTGTGGGCCGGTGGGGTGTCGCGCTACCAGGCGTCGGGCCGGTAGACCCGAGGCACCAGAGCGAATGGAGGCTCAGAGCCCTCCAGACCCAGACTCCGCCATGGGCCCAGTTGCCGTCCTTTCGGCCCGCGAGCCCCTCGACCTGCACCTGGCCGCCCCCACCGGCGCCCAGCCCCGGCGCCGCCACCTGTGTGCCGGTGTGTCCCTCCACAGCTCCCTCCGACAAAAGCCCCGCCCCACCACCACCCCGCCCCTCTGGCGTGTCACCGCGGCCGGGTGCGGGAGCGGGATCGAGGGCAGGGGCCGCTTCCCCGGGCCTGCCGGCCACCAGGGGCGGGGTCCTGAGCTCGGCGGGGGCTGTGGGGGCAAGGGTGGCCTTGCCGGGGCTGAGGGGCCGTGGCGACTCAATGGTGGCTCCCGGTGGCTTCGGGCCGGCTGCTGTCGGGCAGGAGGGCCGGCCCGGGCTGCGGCCGGGCTGCGCCTAGCGCCGCGTGGGCGGGCAGGGCCGATGCCCAAGGGACCGCGGGCCCCGGGCCCTGAAGCCTCCGGGGCCACGTCCCTGTGAGCGACGTGCGGGATCTTGGGCGGGGCGCCAAGCGCCGAAGGGTTTGCTGGGTCACGGCCGCCCTGGGCTGGGAGGTGGTCGCCAAACCCTCCGCCGCCGCCCGATACCCGAGACCTCCGTTCCCCCTGCCTGGGCGGGCGAGGGGGCCCTGCCGGGGCGGGCTGGCCGCCAGGCTGGCGATAAGGCGCCAGCGCCAGCGAAACTGGGCCTCAAGAGGCCGCCCGCGGCCCCCCGCCCCCGTCTACGGCCATACCACCCTGAACGCGCCCGATCTCGTCTGATCTCGGAAGCTAAGCAGGGTCGGGCCTGGTTAGTACTTGGATGGGAGACCGCCTGGGAATACCGGGTGCTGTAGGCTTTTTGCCTCCCGCTCCGCCCGCCTTCTCCTTTACTCGCCCGCGGCGGGGGCCGCCGGCTCCGCCCCCGCCGGACCCCGCTGCAGGCCCCACCTCCTCAGGCCCCTCCCACCACGGCGCGCGCCGGCGGGGCGCTCCCCGCCGGCCCGGCCGGCCAGGCGGCCAGAAGGCGGCCCTGGAAGGCAGCCGCACCCCAGACGCTCCCGGCGTGGCTGGCCCGGACCCAGACTCCGCCGCGGGCCCAGTTGCCGTCCTTTCGGCCCGCGAGCCCCTCGACCTGCACCTGGCCGCCCCCACCGGCGCCCAGCCCCGGCGCCGCCACCTGTGTGCCGGTGTGTCCCTCCACAGCTCCCTCCGACAAAAGCCCCGCCCCACCACCAGCCCGCCCCTCTGGCGTGTCACCGCGGCCGGGTGCGGGAGCGGGATCGAGGGCAGGGGCCGCTTCCCCGGGCCTGCCGGCCACCAGGGGCGGGGTCCTGAGCTCGGCGGGGGCTGTGGGGGCAAGGGTGGCCTTGCCGGGGCTGAGGGGCCGTGGCGACTCAATGGTGGCTCCCGGTGGCTTCGGGCCGGCTGCTGTCGGGCAGGAGGGCCGGCCCGGGCTGCGGCCGGGCTGCGCCTAGCGCCGCGTGGGCGGGCAGGGCCGATGCCCAAGGGACCGCGGGCCCCGGGCCCTGAAGCCTCCGGGGCCACGTCCCTGTGAGCGACGTGCGGGATCTTGGGCGGGGCGCCAAGCACCGAAGGGTTTGCTGGGTCACGGCCGCCCTGGGCTGGGAGGTGGTCGCCAAACCCTCCGCCGCCGCCCGATACCCGAGACCTCCGTTCCCCCTGCCTGGGCGGGCGAGGGGGCCCTGCCGGGGCGGGCTGGCCGCCAGGCTGGCGTTAAGGCGCCAGCGCCAGCGAAACTGGGCCTCAAGAGGCAGCCGTTGGCCCCCGCCCCCGTCTACGGCCATACCACCCTGAACGCGCCCGATCTCGTCTGATCTCGGAAGCTAAGCAGGGTCGGGCCTGGTTAGTACTTGGATGGGAGACCGCCTGGGAATACCGGGTGCTGTAGGCTTTTTGCCTCCCGCTCCGCCCGCCTTCTCCTTTACTCGCCCGCGGCGGGGGCCGCCGGCTCCGCCCCCGCCGGACCCCGCTGCAGGCCCCACCTCCTCAGGCCCCTCCCACCACGGCGCGCGCCGGCGGGGGCGCTCCCCGCCGGCCCGGCCGGCCAGGCGGCCAGAAGGCGGCCCTGGAAGGCAGCCGCACCCCAGACGCTCACGGCGTGGCTGGCCCGGACCCAGACTCCGCCGCGGGCCCAGTTGCCGTCCTTTCGGCCCGCGAGCCCCTCGACCTGCACCTGGCCGCCCCCACCGGCGCCCAGCCCCGGCGCCGCCACCTGTGTGCCGGTGTGTCCCTCCACAGCTCCCTCCGACAAAAGCCCCGCCCCACCACCACCCCGCCCCCCTGGCGTGTCACCGCGGTTGGGTGCTGGAGCGGCATTGAGGGCAGGGGCCGCTTCCCCGGGCCTGCCGGCCACCAGGGGCGGGGTCCTGAGCTCGGCGGGGGCTGTGGGGGCAAGGGTGGCCTTGCCGGGGCTCAGCGCCCGTGGCGACTCAATGGTGGCTCCCAGTGGCTTCGGGCCAGCTGCTGTCGGGCAGGAGGGCTGGCCCGGGCTGCGGCCGGGCTGCGCCTAGCGCCGCGTGGGTGGGCAGGGCCGATGCCCAAGGGACCGCGGGCCCCGGGCCCTGAAGCCTCCGGGGCCACGTCCCTGTGAGCGACGTGCGGGATCTTGGGCGGGGCGCCAAGCGCCGAAGGGTTTGCTGGGTCACGGCCGCCCTGGGCTGGGAGGTGGTCGCCAAACCCTCCGCCGCCGCCCGATACCCGAGACCTCCGTTCCCCCTGCCTGGGCGGGCGAGGGGGCCCTGCCGGGGCGGGCTGGCCGCCAGGCTGGCGTTTAGGCGCCAGCGCCAGCGAAACTGGGCCTCAAGAGGCCGCCCGCGGCCCCCCGCCCCCGTCTACGGCCATACCACCCTGAACGCGCCCGATCTCGTCTGATCTCGGAAGCTAAGCAGGGTCGGGCCTGGTTAGTACTTGGATGGGAGACCGCCTGGGAATACCGGGTGCTGTAGGCTTTTTGCCTCCCGCTCCGCCCGCCTTCTCCTTTACTCGCCCGCGGCGGGGGGGCCGCCGGCTCCGCCCCCGCCGAGCCCCGCTGCTGGCAGTAGTCAAGGTGGTTTACCTGCCCGAGCAGGAAGCTTGGGCGATGGCTGAAGTGGGAAGAAACTCTTGAGCACAGGTTCTTGGGATCCACGGAGCAGCGCATGCACATGCGATGGGTGCCTACACAGCTGGCTTGCTTGTCTGTGGGGAAAGGCGAGATGGGTCAGGGCCTGGGTTCCTGAGGGGCTGAGAATCAAGGCAGGGATAGAAGAAAGGGGACAGGCCCACATCCCCTGAACCCACGCCGGCGCCCACTCACCTTTGTGGAAAATACGATTGAAAAGTGCCCGCAAGAATCTCTTCAGATGCCTCCAGAGTTGAGGGAAGAAGGGGAGGGGGGAGGCCGGGAGCAGGGTGAGCCCTGAAATCCAACCCTTGTCCGGTCACACCCCAGCAGCCCTCCCACCTCAGCCCCTTCAAGACCCCAGAGCTCCCCCAACCGCGCTGCACAGATCCTGCCCTGACCATAGTCACCATGTTGATCCCCACGTTGAGCAAGATGAAGCTGACCGGGATCAGAAGAATTGAGTATCCTTGCTGCTGGCATTTCCTGGGGATGGGGCCAGTGAACGGCTCGGCTCGGTAGTAGTTTCGCTCACCCATGGCCGTTGGTCCCAGGACTGCCTGGGCCCTCTGCCCTCCAGTTTTAACTGGGAGCCAGACTGGGTCATAATGGGGCAGGTGGTGAGGTCACAGTGAGGGAGGGGGATGAAAAGGAGGGCCCAGAGTGGCATTCCCTGGTAACCAGGGTCAGGTAAGCTGAGCCTGGACAGTCAAACAGGGCCCGGTGGCCGGCATACATCCCCTCGAGCGGTCATTCATTCGCTCACCGCCCGCTGACTCACTTGTTCAAATGACACATTGCGTCTCTTGGCCCCTCTTGAGACTAGGAAGACCTTGGCCTCAGAGGCCTGCTGAAGGCCTGGCTGGAGTCCAGAGCCTCAGCCTTCTTCATGCCCTTCACTGGGCCTGGAGCTGGACCTGCCCAGATGTGGAACCTCCCAGTTTGGAAGCAACTTCTTGTATGAGGCTCTCTGTGGACAGGGACAGCTGAGACACAGAGGAGGTGCCCAGAGACCAGGGGTTTGGAGTCTGCAGCTGCAGATGTACTTAGTGCATGGTATAGGACCAGGAGGGGCCTGCTGGCAGAACTGTGGCCACTAAACCAAAGGGACCCTCAGGCCAACAAGGGGACACTGGCTTCTTATTGCAGGAAGCCAAGCGCAGGGACCCAGGCTGGCAGAAGGAGTGGCGCTTCCAAGCCACAGACCACCAATGTTTCCTGGACTCTGGCGCTCTTTATTCCTCTCTCCATGCCCTGCCGCCCCCTGCCCCTGACCCCATTTGCTGCTGGTAAGTTCATTTTCCCAGTCTGGCTCCCGTGCAGAGAGGGCCTGGAGGCCGAGGTGGAAGGTAGCAGCGAGTTGGCCCGCGCTTGGCCCTCCTGCTGTTGCCGCTTCAGCACCAGACTGTCATACACCTGGTATTTGGCATTGCCTCCCGGGTTCCGGCTGAGTGGCATGAAGGTGGGCGGGGGTGGAGGGTGCTCGGTAGCCTGGACGTCGGGCAGGAGGTGAGAGGGGCGGAGGAGCAGCGCTGAGCTGGGAGCCGGGGCCCACTGGTCCGAGGCCTCGGCCAGTACCGTGAGGGAGGCGGAGGTGGCCACAGGGCGCCGCAAGGGCAGGATCTCAGCCCATTCGGCCGCCGGGTGCCGCACCTCGTGGGGATCGCGGGAGTAATCCAAGTGTCCCGTGGAGGGATGCAGGCTGCGGTTGGACTCGCTGTGAGCACAGCTGGGGAGGCTACGTCTGTGGGCCGGTGGGGTGTCGCGCTACCAGGCGTCGGGCCGGTAGACCCGAGGCACCAGAGCGAATGGAGGCTCAGAGCCCTCCAGACCCAGACTCCGCCATGGGCCCAGTTGCCGTCCTTTCGGCCCGCGAGCCCCTCGACCTGCACCTGGCCGCCCCCACCGGCGCCCAGCCCCGGCGCCGCCACCTGTGTGCCGGTGTGTCCCTCCACAGCTCCCTCCGACAAAAGCCCCGCCCCACCACCACCCCGCCCCTCTGGCGTGTCACCGCGGCCGGGTGCGGGAGCGGGATCGAGGGCAGGGGCCGCTTCCCCGGGCCTGCCGGCCACCAGGGGCGGGGTCCTGAGCTCGGCGGGGGCTGTGGGGGCAAGGGTGGCCTTGCCGGGGCTGAGGGGCCGTGGCGACTCAATGGTGGCTCCCGGTGGCTTCGGGCCGGCTGCTGTCGGGCAGGAGGGCCGGCCCGGGCTGCGGCCGGGCTGCGCCTAGCGCCGCGTGGGCGGGCAGGGCCGATGCCCAAGGGACCGCGGGCCCCGGGCCCTGAAGCCTCCGGGGCCACGTCCCTGTGAGCGACGTGCGGGATCTTGGGCGGGGCGCCAAGCGCCGAAGGGTTTGCTGGGTCACGGCCGCCCTGGGCTGGGAGGTGGTCGCCAAACCCTCCGCCGCCGCCCGATACCCGAGACCTCCGTTCCCCCTGCCTGGGCGGGCGAGGGGGCCCTGCCGGGGCGGGCTGGCCGCCAGGCTGGCGATAAGGCGCCAGCGCCAGCGAAACTGGGCCTCAAGAGGCCGCCCGCGGCCCCCCGCCCCCGTCTACGGCCATACCACCCTGAACGCGCCCGATCTCGTCTGATCTCGGAAGCTAAGCAGGGTCGGGCCTGGTTAGTACTTGGATGGGAGACCGCCTGGGAATACCGGGTGCTGTAGGCTTTTTGCCTCCCGCTCCGCCCGCCTTCTCCTTTACTCGCCCGCGGCGGGGGCCGCCGGCTCCGCCCCCGCCGGACCCCGCTGCAGGCCCCACCTCCTCAGGCCCCTCCCACCACGGCGCGCGCCGGCGGGGCGCTCCCCGCCGGCCCGGCCGGCCAGGCGGCCAGAAGGCGGCCCTGGAAGGCAGCCGCACCCCAGACGCTCCCGGCGTGGCTGGCCCGGACCCAGACTCCGCCGCGGGCCCAGTTGCCGTCCTTTCGGCCCGCGAGCCCCTCGACCTGCACCTGGCCGCCCCCACCGGCGCCCAGCCCCGGCGCCGCCACCTGTGTGCCGGTGTGTCCCTCCACAGCTCCCTCCGACAAAAGCCCCGCCCCACCACCACCCCGCCCCTCTGGCGTGTCACCGCGGCCGGGTGCGGGAGCGGGATCGAGGGCAGGGGCCGCTTCCCCGGGCCTGCCGGCCACCAGGGGCGGGGTCCTGAGCTCGGCGGGGGCTGTGGGGGCAAGGGTGGCCTTGCCGGGGCTGAGGGGCCGTGGCGACTCAATGGTGGCTCCCGGTGGCTTCGGGCCGGCTGCTGTCGGGCAGGAGGGCCGGCCCGGGCTGCGGCCGGGCTGCGCCTAGCGCCGCGTGGGCGGGCAGGGCCGATGCCCAAGGGACCGCGGGCCCCGGGCCCTGAAGCCTCCGGGGCCACGTCCCTGTGAGCGACGTGCGGGATCTTGGGCGGGGCGCCAAGCGCCGAAGGGTTTGCTGGGTCACGGCCGCCCTGGGCTGGGAGGTGGTCGCCAAACCCTCCGCCGCCGCCCGATACCCGAGACCTCCGTTCCCCCTGCCTGGGCGGGCGAGGGGGCCCTGCCGGGGCGGGCTGGCCGCCAGGCTGGCGTTTAGGCGCCAGCGCCAGCGAAACTGGGCCTCAAGAGGCCGCCCGCGGCCCCCCGCCCCCGTCTACGGCCATACCACCCTGAACGCGCCCGATCTCGTCTGATCTCGGAAGCTAAGCAGGGTCGGGCCTGGTTAGTACTTGGATGGGAGACCGCCTGGGAATACCGGGTGCTGTAGGCTTTTTGCCTCCCGCTCCGCCCGCCTTCTCCTTTACTCGCCCGCGGCGGGGGGGCCGCCGGCTCCGCCCCCGCCGAGCCCCGCTGCTGGCAGTAGTCAAGGTGGTTTACCTGCCCGAGCAGGAAGCTTGGGCGATGGCTGAAGTGGGAAGAAACTCTTGAGCACAGGTTCTTGGGATCCACGGAGCAGCGCATGCACATGCGATGGGTGCCTACACAGCTGGCTTGCTTGTCTGTGGGGAAAGGCGAGATGGGTCAGGGCCTGGGTTCCTGAGGGGCTGAGAATCAAGGCAGGGATAGAAGAAAGGGGACAGGCCCACATCCCCTGAACCCACGCCGGCGCCCACTCACCTTTGTGGAAAATACGATTGAAAAGTGCCCGCAAGAATCTCTTCAGATGCCTCCAGAGTTGAGGGAAGAAGGGGAGGGGGGAGGCCGGGAGCAGGGTGAGCCCTGAAATCCAACCCTTGTCCGGTCACACCCCAGCAGCCCTCCCACCTCAGCCCCTTCAAGACCCCAGAGCTCCCCCAACCGCGCTGCACAGATCCTGCCCTGACCATAGTCACCATGTTGATCCCCACGTTGAGCAAGATGAAGCTGACCGGGATCAGAAGAATTGAGTATCCTTGCTGCTGGCATTTCCTGGGGATGGGGCCAGTGAACGGCTCGGCTCGGTAGTAGTTTCGCTCACCCATGGCCGTTGGTCCCAGGACTGCCTGGGCCCTCTGCCCTCCAGTTTTAACTGGGAGCCAGACTGGGTCATAATGGGGCAGGTGGTGAGGTCACAGTGAGGGAGGGGGATGAAAAGGAGGGCCCAGAGTGGCATTCCCTGGTAACCAGGGTCAGGTAAGCTGAGCCTGGACAGTCAAACAGGGCCCGGTGGCCGGCATACATCCCCTCGAGCGGTCATTCATTCGCTCACCGCCCGCTGACTCACTTGTTCAAATGACACATTGCGTCTCTTGGCCCCTCTTGAGACTAGGAAGACCTTGGCCTCAGAGGCCTGCTGAAGGCCTGGCTGGAGTCCAGAGCCTCAGCCTTCTTCATGCCCTTCACTGGGCCTGGAGCTGGACCTGCCCAGATGTGGAACCTCCCAGTTTGGAAGCAACTTCTTGTATGAGGCTCTCTGTGGACAGGGACAGCTGAGACACAGAGGAGGTGCCCAGAGACCAGGGGTTTGGAGTCTGCAGCTGCAGATGTACTTAGTGCATGGTATAGGACCAGGAGGGGCCTGCTGGCAGAACTGTGGCCACTAAACCAAAGGGACCCTCAGGCCAACAAGGGGACACTGGCTTCTTATTGCAGGAAGCCAAGCGCAGGGACCCAGGCTGGCAGAAGGAGTGGCGCTTCCAAGCCACAGACCACCAATGTTTCCTGGACTCTGGCGCTCTTTATTCCTCTCTCCATGCCCTGCCGCCCCCTGCCCCTGACCCCATTTGCTGCTGGTAAGTTCATTTTCCCAGTCTGGCTCCCGTGCAGAGAGGGCCTGGAGGCCGAGGTGGAAGGTAGCAGCGAGTTGGCCCGCGCTTGGCCCTCCTGCTGTTGCCGCTTCAGCACCAGACTGTCATACACCTGGTATTTGGCATTGCCTCCCGGGTTCCGGCTGAGTGGCATGAAGGTGGGCGGGGGTGGAGGGTGCTCGGTAGCCTGGACGTCGGGCAGGAGGTGAGAGGGGCGGAGGAGCAGCGCTGAGCTGGGAGCCGGGGCCCACTGGTCCGAGGCCTCGGCCAGTACCGTGAGGGAGGCGGAGGTGGCCACAGGGCGCCGCAAGGGCAGGATCTCAGTCCATTCGGCCGCCGGGTGCCGCACCTCGTGGGGATCGCGGGAGTAATCCAAGTGTCCCGTGGAGGGATGCAGGCTGCGGTGGGACTCGCTGTGAGCACAGCTGGGGAGGCTACGTCTGTGGGCCGGTGGGGTGTCGCGCTACCAGGCGTCGGGCCGGTAGACCCGAGGCACCAGAGCGAATGGAGGCTCAGAGCCCTCCAGACCCAGACTCCGCCGCGGGCCCAGTTGCCGTCCTTTCGGCCCGCGAGCCCCTCGACCTGCACCTGGCCGCCCCCACCGGCGCCCAGCCCCGGCGCCGCCACCTGTGTGCCGGTGTGTCCCTCCACAGCTCCCTCCGACAAAAGCCCCGCCCCACCACCACCCCGCCCCTCTGGCGTGTCACCGCGGCCGGGTGCGGGAGCGGGATCGAGGGCAGGGGCCGCTTCCCCGGGCCTGCCGGCCACCAGGGGCGGGGTCCTGAGCTCGGCGGGGGCTGTGGGGGCAAGGGTGGCCTTGCCGGGGCTGAGGGGCCGTGGCGACTCAATGGTGGCTCCCGGTGGCTTCGGGCCGGCTGCTGTCGGGCAGGAGGGCCGGCCCGGGCTGCGGCCGGGCTGCGCCTAGCGCCGCGTGGGCGGGCAGGGCCGATGCCCAAGGGACCGCGGGCCCCGGGCCCTGAAGCCTCCGGGGCCACGTCCCTGTGAGCGACGTGCGGGATCTTGGGCGGGGCGCCAAGCGCCGAAGGGTTTGCTGGGTCACGGCCGCCCTGGGCTGGGAGGTGGTCGCCAAACCCTCCGCCGCCGCCCGATACCCGAGACCTCCGTTCCCCCTGCCTGGGCGGGCGAGGGGGCCCTGCCGGGGCGGGCTGGCCGCCAGGCTGGCGATAAGGCGCCAGCGCCAGCGAAACTGGGCCTCAAGAGGCCGCCCGCGGCCCCCCGCCCCCGTCTACGGCCATACCACCCTGAACGCGCCCGATCTCGTCTGATCTCGGAAGCTAAGCAGGGTCGGGCCTGGTTAGTACTTGGATGGGAGACCGCCTGGGAATACCGGGTGCTGTAGGCTTTTTGCCTCCCGCTCCGCCCGCCTTCTCCTTTACTCGCCCGCGGCGGGGGCCGCCGGCTCCGCCCCCGCCGGACCCCGCTGCAGGCCCCACCTCCTCAGGCCCCTCCCACCACGGCGCGCGCCGGCGGGGCGCTCCCCGCCGGCCCGGCCGGCCAGGCGGCCAGAAGGCGGCCCTGGAAGGCAGCCGCACCCCAGACGCTCCCGGCGTGGCTGGCCCGGACCCAGACTCCGCCGCGGGCCCAGTTGCCGTCCTTTCGGCCCGCGAGCCCTTCGACCTGCACCTGGCCGCCCCCACCGGCGCCCAGCCCCGGCGCCGCCACCTGTGTGCCGGTGTGTCCCTCCACAGCTCCCTCCGACAAAAGCCCCGCCCCACCACCACCCCGCCCCTCTGGCGTGTCACCGCGGCCGGGTGCGGGAGCGGGATCGAGGGCAGGGGCCGCTTCCCCGGGCCTGCCGGCCACCAGGGGCGGGGTCCTGAGCTCGGCGGGGGCTGTGGGGGCAAGGGTGGCCTTGCCGGGGCTGAGGGGCCGTGGCGACTCAATGGTGGCTCCCGGTGGCTTCGGGCCGGCTGCTGTCGGGCAGGAGGGCCGGCCCGGGCTGCGGCCGGGCTGCGCCTAGCGCCGCGTGGGTGGGCAGGGCCGATGCCCAAGGGACCGCGGGCCCCGGGCCCTGAAGCCTCCGGGGCCACGTCCCTGTGAGCGACGTGCGGGATCTTGGGCGGGGCGCCAAGCGCCGAAGGGTTTGCTGGGTCACGGCCGCCCTGGGCTGGGAGGTGGTCGCCAAACCCTCCGCCGCCGCCCGATACCCGAGACCTCCGTTCCCCCTGCCTGGGCGGGCGAGGGGGCCCTGCCGGGGCGGGCTGGCCGCCAGGCTGGCGTTTAGGCGCCAGCGCCAGCGAAACTGGGCCTCAAGAGGCCGCCCGCGACCCCCCGACCCGTCTACAGCCATACCACCCTGAACGCGCCCGATCTCGTCTGATCTCGGAAGCTAAGCAGGGTCGGGCCTGGTTAGTACTTGGATGGGAGACCGCCTGGGAATACCGGGTGCTGTAGGCTTTTTGCCTCCCGCTCCGCCCGCCTTCTCCTTTACTCGCCCGCGGCGGGGGGGCCGCCGGCTCCGCCCCCGCCGAGCCCCGCTGCTGGCAGTAGTCAAGGTGGTTTACCTGCCCGAGCAGGAAGCTTGGGCGATGGCTGAAGTGGGAAGAAACTCTTGAGCACAGGTTCTTGGGATCCACGGAGCAGCGCATGCACATGCGATGGGTGCCTACACAGCTGGCTTGCTTGTCTGTGGGGAAAGGCGAGATGGGTCAGGGCCTGGGTTCCTGAGGGGCTGAGAATCAAGGCAGGGATAGAAGAAAGGGGACAGGCCCACATCCCCTGAACCCACGCCGGCGCCCACTCACCTTTGTGGAAAATACGATTGAAAAGTGCCCGCAAGAATCTCTTCAGATGCCTCCAGAGTTGAGGGAAGAAGGGGAGGGGGGAGGCCGGGAGCAGGGTGAGCCCTGAAATCCAACCCTTGTCCGGTCACACCCCAGCAGCCCTCCCACCTCAGCCCCTTCAAGACCCCAGAGCTCCCCCAACCGCGCTGCACAGATCCTGCCCTGACCATAGTCACCATGTTGATCCCCACGTTGAGCAAGATGAAGCTGACCGGGATCAGAAGAATTGAGTATCCTTGCTGCTGGCATTTCCTGGGGATGGGGCCAGTGAACGGCTCGGCTCGGTAGTAGTTTCGCTCACCCATGGCCGTTGGTCCCAGGACTGCCTGGGCCCTCTGCCCTCCAGTTTTAACTGGGAGCCAGACTGGGTCATAATGGGGCAGGTGGTGAGGTCACAGTGAGGGAGGGGGATGAAAAGGAGGGCCCAGAGTGGCATTCCCTGGTAACCAGGGTCAGGTAAGCTGAGCCTGGACAGTCAAACAGGGCCCGGTGGCCGGCATACATCCCCTCGAGCGGTCATTCATTCGCTCACCGCCCGCTGACTCACTTGTTCAAATGACACATTGCGTCTCTTGGCCCCTCTTGAGACTAGGAAGACCTTGGCCTCAGAGGCCTGCTGAAGGCCTGGCTGGAGTCCAGAGCCTCAGCCTTCTTCATGCCCTTCACTGGGCCTGGAGCTGGACCTGCCCAGATGTGGAACCTCCCAGTTTGGAAGCAACTTCTTGTATGAGGCTCTCTGTGGACAGGGACAGCTGAGACACAGAGGAGGTGCCCAGAGACCAGGGGTTTGGAGTCTGCAGCTGCAGATGTACTTAGTGCATGGTATAGGACCAGGAGGGGCCTGCTGGCAGAACTGTGGCCACTAAACCAAAGGGACCCTCAGGCCAACAAGGGGACACTGGCTTCTTATTGCAGGAAGCCAAGCGCAGGGACCCAGGCTGGCAGAAGGAGTGGCGCTTCCAAGCCACAGACCACCAATGTTTCCTGGACTCTGGCGCTCTTTATTCCTCTCTCCATGCCCTGCCGCCCCCTGCCCCTGACCCCATTTGCTGCTGGTAAGTTCATTTTCCCAGTCTGGCTCCCGTGCAGAGAGGGCCTGGAGGCCGAGGTGGAAGGTAGCAGCGAGTTGGCCCGCGCTTGGCCCTCCTGCTGTTGCCGCTTCAGCACCAGACTGTCATACACCTGGTATTTGGCATTGCCTCCCGGGTTCCGGCTGAGTGGCATGAAGGTGGGCGGGGGTGGAGGGTGCTCGGTAGCCTGGACGTCGGGCAGGAGGTGAGAGGGGCGGAGGAGCAGCGCTGAGCTGGGAGCCGGGGCCCACTGGTCCGAGGCCTCGGCCAGTACCGTGAGGGAGGCGGAGGTGGCCACAGGGCGCCGCAAGGGCAGGATCTCAGTCCATTCGGCCGCCGGGTGCCGCACCTCGTGGGGATCGCGGGAGTAATCCAAGTGTCCCGTGGAGGGATGCAGGCTGCGGTGGGACTCGCTGTGAGCACAGCTGGGGAGGCTACGTCTGTGGGCCGGTGGGGTGTCGCGCTACCAGGCGTCGGGCCGGTAGACCCGAGGCACCAGAGCGAATGGAGGCTCAGAGCCCTCCAGACCCAGACTCCGCCGCGGGCCCAGTTGCCGTCCTTTCGGCCCGCGAGCCCCTCGACCTGCACCTGGCCGCCCCCACCGGCGCCCAGCCCCGGCGCCGCCACCTGTGTGCCGGTGTGTCCCTCCACAGCTCCCTCCGACAAAAGCCCCGCCCCACCACCACCCCGCCCCTCTGGCGTGTCACCGCGGCCGGGTGCGGGAGCGGGATCGAGGGCAGGGGCCGCTTCCCCGGGCCTGCCGGCCACCAGGGGCGGGGTCCTGAGCTCGGCGGGGGCTGTGGGGGCAAGGGTGGCCTTGCCGGGGCTGAGGGGCCGTGGCGACTCAATGGTGGCTCCCGGTGGCTTCGGGCCGGCTGCTGTCGGGCAGGAGGGCCGGCCCGGGCTGCGGCCGGGCTGCGCCTAGCGCCGCGTGGGCGGGCAGGGCCGATGCCCAAGGGACCGCGGGCCCCGGGCCCTGAAGCCTCCGGGGCCACGTCCCTGTGAGCGACGTGCGGGATCTTGGGCGGGGCGCCAAGCGCCGAAGGGTTTGCTGGGTCACGGCCGCCCTGGGCTGGGAGGTGGTCGCCAAACCCTCCGCCGCCGCCCGATACCCGAGACCTCCGTTCCCCCTGCCTGGGCGGGCGAGGGGGCCCTGCTGGGGCGGGCTGGCCGCCAGGCTGGCGATA
Organism: Grampus griseus; assembly: GCF_964374135.1. NCBI lineage: Eukaryota > Metazoa > Chordata > Mammalia > Artiodactyla > Delphinidae > Grampus > Grampus griseus. Next base: position 196,623 of record NW_028133072.1, read on the forward strand.
AGGCGCCAGCGCCAGCGAAACTGGGCCTCAAGAGGCCGCCCGCGGCCCCCCGCCCCCGTCTACGGCCATACCACCCTGAACGCGCCCGATCTCGTCTGATCTCGGAAGCTAAGCAGGGTCGGGCCTGGTTAGTACTTGGATGGGAGACCGCCTGGGAATACCGGGTGCTGTAGGCATTTTGCCTCCCGCTCCGCCCGCCTTCTCCTTTACTCGCCCGCGGCGGGGGCCGCCGGCTCCGCCCCCGCCGGACCCCGCTGCAGGCCCCACCTCCTCAGGCCCCTCCCACCACGGCGCGCGCCGGCGGGGCGCTCCCCGCCGGCCCGGCCGGCCAGGCGGCCAGAAGGCGGCCCTGGAAGGCAGCCGCACCCCAGACGCTCCCGGCGTGGCTGGCCCGGACCCAGACTCCGCCGCGGGCCCAGTTGCCGTCCTTTCGGCCCGCGAGCCCCTCGACCTGCACCTGGCCGCCCCCACCGGCGCCCAGCCCCGGCGCCGCCACCTGTGTGCCGGTGTGTCCCTCCACAGCTCCCTCCGACAAAAGCCCCGCCCCACCACCACCCCGCCCCTCTGGCGTGTCACCGCGGCCGGGTGCGGGAGCGGGATCGAGGGCAGGGGCCGCTTCCCCGGGCCTGCCGGCCACCAGGGGCGGGGTCCTGAGCTCGGCGGGGGCTGTGGGGGCAAGGGTGGCCTTGCCGGGGCTGAGGGGCCGTGGCGACTCAATGGTGGCTCCCGGTGGCTTCGGGCCGGCTGCTGTCGGGCAGGAGGGCCGGCCCGGGCTGCGGCCGGGCTGCGCCTAGCGCCGCGTGGGCGGGCAGGGCCGATGCCCAAGGGACCGCGGGCCCCGGGCCCTGAAGCCTCCGGGGCCACGTCCCTGTGAGCGACGTGCGGGATCTTGGGCGGGGCGCCAAGCGCCGAAGGGTTTGCTGGGTCACGGCCGCCCTGGGCTGGGAGGTGGTCGCCAAACCCTCCGCCGCCGCCCGATACCCGAGACCTCCGTTCCCCCTGCCTGGGCGGGCGAGGGGGCCCTGCTGGGGCGGGCTGGCCGCCAGGCTGGCGATAAGGCGCCAGCGCCAGCGAAACTGGGCCTCAAGAGGCCGCCCGCGGCCCCCCGCCCCCGTCTACGGCCATACCACCCTGAACGCGCCCGATCTCGTCTGATCTCGGAAGCTAAGCAGGGTCGGGCCTGGTTAGTACTTGGATGGGAGACCGCCTGGGAATACCGGGTGCTGTAGGCTTTTTGCCTCCCGCTCCGCCCGCCTTCTCCTTTACTCGCCCGCGGCGGGGGCCGCCGGCTCCGCCCCCGCCGGACCCCGCTGCAGGCCCCACCTCCTCAGGCCCCTCCCACCACGGCGCGCGCCGGCGGGGTGCTCCCCGCCGGCCCGGCCGGCCAGGCGGCCAGAAGGCGGCCCTGGAAGGCAGCCGCACCCCAGACGCTCCCGGCGTGGCTGGCCCGGACCCAGACTCCGCCGCGGGCCCAGTTGCCGTCCTTTCGGCCCGCGAGCCCCTCGACCTGCACCTGGCCGCCCCCACCGGCGCCCAGCCCCGGCGCCGCCACCTGTGTGCCGGTGTGTCCCTCCACAGCTCCCTCCGACAAAAGCCCCGCCCCACCACCACCCCGCCCCTCTGGCGTGTCACCGCGGCCGGGTGCGGGAGCGGGATCGAGGGCAGGGGCCGCTTCCCCGGGCCTGCCGGCCACCAGGGGCGGGGTCCTGAGCTCGGCGGGGGCTGTTGGGGCAAGGGTGGCCTTGCCGGGGCTCAGGGCCCGTGGCGACTCAATGGTGGCTCCCAGTGGCTTCGGGCCAGCTGCTGTCGGGCAGGAGGGCCGGCCCGGGCTGCGGCCGGGCTGCGCCTAGTGCCGCGTGGGTGGGCAGGGCCGATGCCCAAGGGACCGCGGGCCCCGGGCCCTGAAGCCTCCGGGGCCACGTCCCTGTGAGCGACGTGCGGGATCTTGGGCGGGGCGCCAAGCGCCGAAGGGTTTGCTGGGTCACGGCCGCCCTGGGCTGGGAGGTGGTCGCCAAACCCTCCGCCGCCGCCCGATACCCGAGACCTCCGTTCCCCCTGCCTGGGCGGGCGAGGGGGCCCTGCCGGGGCGGGCTGGCCGCCAGGCTGGCGTTTAGGCGCCAGCGCCAGCGAAACTGGGCCTCAAGAGGCCGCCCGCGACCCCCCGACCCCGTCTACGGCCATACCACCCTGAACGCGCCCGATCTCGTCTGATCTCGGAAGCTAAGCAGGGTCGGGCCTGGTTAGTACTTGGATGGGAGACCGCCTGGGAATACCGGGTGCTGTAGGCTTTTTGCCTCCCGCTCCGCCCGCCTTCTCCTTTACTCGCCCGCGGCGGGGGGGCCGCCGGCTCCGCCCCCGCCGAGCCCCGCTGCTGGCAGTAGTCAAGGTGGTTTACCTGCCCGAGCAGGAAGCTTGGGCGATGGCTGAAGTGGGAAGAAACTCTTGAGCACAGGTTCTTGGGATACACGGAGCAGCGCATGCACATGCGATGGGTGCCTACACAGCTGGCTTGCTTGTCTGTGGGGAAAGGCGAGATGGGTCAGGGCCTGGGTTCCTGAGGGGCTGAGAATCAAGGCAGGGATAGAAGAAAGGGGACAGGCCCACATCCCCTGAACCCACGCCAGCGCCCACTCACCTTTGTGGAAAATACGATTGAAAAGTGCCCGCAAGAATCTCTTCAGATGCCTCCAGAGTTGAGGGAAGAAGGGGAGGGGGGAGGCCGGGAGCAGGGTGAGCCCTGAAATCCAACCCTTGTCCGGTCACACCCCAGCAGCCCTCCCACCTCAGCCCCTTCAAGACCCCAGAGCTCCCCCAACCGCGCTGCACAGATCCTGCCCTGACCATAGTCACCATGTTGATCCCCACGTTGAGCAAGATGAAGCTGACCGGGATCAGAAGAATTGAGTATCCTTGCTGCTGGCATTTCCTGGGGATGGGGCCAGTGAACGGCTCGGCTCGGTAGTAGTTTCGCTCACCCATGGCCGTTGGTCCCAGGACTGCCTGGGCCCTCTGCCCTCCAGTTTTAACTGGGAGCCAGACTGGGTCATAATGGGGCAGGTGGTGAGGTCACAGTGAGGGAGGGGGATGAAAAGGAGGGCCCAGAGTGGCATTCCCTGGTAACCAGGGTCAGGTAAGCTGAGCCTGGACAGTCAAACAGGGCCCGGTGGCCGGCATACATCCCCTCGAGCGGTCATTCATTCGCTCACCGCCCGCTGACTCACTTGTTCAAATGACACATTGCGTCTCTTGGCCCCTCTTGAGACTAGGAAGACCTTGGCCTCAGAGGCCTGCTGAAGGCCTGGCTGGAGTCCAGAGCCTCAGCCTTCTTCATGCCCTTCACTGGGCCTGGAGCTGGACCTGCCCAGATGTGGAACCTCCCAGTTTGGAAGCAACTTCTTGTATGAGGCTCTCTGTGGACAGGGACAGCTGAGACACAGAGGAGGTGCCCAGAGACCAGGGGTTTGGAGTCTGCAGCTGCAGATGTACTTAGTGCATGGTATAGGACCAGGAGGGGCCTGCTGGCAGAACTGTGGCCACTAAACCAAAGGGACCCTCAGGCCAACAAGGGGACACTGGCTTCTTATTGCAGGAAGCCAAGCGCAGGGACCCAGGCTGGCAGAAGGAGTGGCGCTTCCAAGCCACAGACCACCAATGTTTCCTGGACTCTGGCGCTCTTTATTCCTCTCTCCATGCCCTGCCGCCCCCTGCCCCTGACCCCATTTGCTGCTGGTAAGTTCATTTTCCCAGTCTGGCTCCCGTGCAGAGAGGGCCTGGAGGCCGAGGTGGAAGGTAGCAGCGAGTTGGCCCGCGCTTGGCCCTCCTGCTGTTGCCGCTTCAGCACCAGACTGTCATACACCTGGTATTTGGCATTGCCTCCCGGGTTCCGGCTGAGTGGCATGAAGGTGGGCGGGGGTGGAGGGTGCTCGGTAGCCTGGACGTCGGGCAGGAGGTGAGAGGGGCGGAGGAGCAGCGCTGAGCTGGGAGCCGGGGCCCACTGGTCCGAGGCCTCGGCCAGTACCGTGAGGGAGGCGGAGGTGGCCACAGGGCGCCGCAAGGGCAGGATCTCAGCCCATTCGGCCGCCGGGTGCCGCACCTCGTGGGGATCGCGGGAGTAATCCAAGTGTCCCGTGGAGGGATGCAGGCTGCGGTTGGACTCGCTGTGAGCACAGCTGGGGAGGCTACGTCTGTGGGCCGGTGGGGTGTCGCGCTACCAGGCGTCGGGCCGGTAGACCCGAGGCACCAGAGCGAATGGAGGCTCAGAGCCCTCCAGACCCAGACTCCGCCATGGGCCCAGTTGCCGTCCTTTCGGCCCGCGAGCCCCTCGACCTGCACCTGGCCGCCCCCACCGGCGCCCAGCCCCGGCGCCGCCACCTGTGTGCCGGTGTGTCCCTCCACAGCTCCCTCCGACAAAAGCCCCGCCCCACCACCACCCCGCCCCTCTGGCGTGTCACCGCGGCCGGGTGCGGGAGCGGGATCGAGGGCAGGGGCCGCTTCCCCGGGCCTGCCGGCCACCAGGGGCGGGGTCCTGAGCTCGGCGGGGGCTGTGGGGGCAAGGGTGGCCTTGCCGAGGCTGAGGGGCCGTGGCGACTCAATGGTGGCTCCCGGTGGCTTCGGGCCGGCTGCTGTCGGGCAGGAGGGCCGGCCCGGGCTGCGGCCGGGCTGCGCCTAGCGCCGCGTGGGCGGGCAGGGCCGATGCCCAAGGGACCGCGGGCCCCGGGCCCTGAAGCCTCCGGGGCCACGTCCCTGTGAGCGACGTGCGGGATCTTGGGCGGGGCGCCAAGCGCCGAAGGGTTTGCTGGGTCACGGCCGCCCTGGGCTGGGAGGTGGTCGCCAAACCCTCCGCCGCCGCCCGATACCCGACACCTCCGTTCCCCCTGCCTGGGCGGGCGAGGGGGCCCTGCCGGGGCGGGCTGGCCGCCAGGCTGGCGATAAGGCGCCAGCGCCAGCGAAACTGGGCCTCAAGAGGCCGCCCGCGGCCCCCCGCCCCCGTCTACGGCCATACCACCCTGAACGCGCCCGATCTCGTCTGATCTCGGAAGCTAAGCAGGGTCGGGCCTGGTTAGTACTTGGATGGGAGACCGCCTGGGAATACCGGGTGCTGTAGGCTTTTTGCCTCCCGCTCCGCCCGCCTTCTCCTTTACTCGCCCGCGGCGGGGGCCGCCGGCTCCGCCCCCGCCGGACCCCGCTGCAGGCCCCACCTCCTCAGGCCCCTCCCACCACGGCGCGCGCCGGCGGGGCGCTCCCCGCCGGCCCGGCCGGCCAGGCGGCCAGAAGGCGGCCCTGGAAGGCAGCCGCACCCCAGACGCTCCCGGCGTGGCTGGCCCGGACCCAGACTCCGCCGCGGGCCCAGTTGCCGTCCTTTCGGCCCGCGAGCCCCTCGACCTGCACCTGGCCGCCCCCACCGGCGCCCAGCCCCGGCGCCGCCACCTGTGTGCCGGTGTGTCCCTCCACAGCTCCCTCCGACAAAAGCCCCGCCCCACCACCACCCCGCCCCCCTGGCGTGTCACCGCGGTTGGGTGCTGGAGCGGCATTGAGGGCAGGGGCCGCTTCCCCGGGCCTGCCGGCCACCAGGGGCGGGGTCCTGAGCTCGGCGGGGGCTGTGGGGGCAAGGGTGGCCTTGCCGGGGCTGAGGGGCCGTGGCGACTCAATGGTGGCTCCCGGTGGCTTCGGGCCGGCTGCTGTCGGGCAGGAGGGCCGGCCCGGGCTGCGGCCGGGCTGCGCCTAGCGCCGCGTGGGCGGGCAGGGCCGATGCCCAAGGGACCGCGGGCCCCGGGCCCTGAAGCCTCCGGGGCCACGTCCCTGTGAGCGACGTGCGGGATCTTGGGCGGGGCGCCAAGCGCCGAAGGGTTTGCTGGGTCACGGCCGCCCTGGGCTGGGAGGTGGTCGCCAAACCCTCCGCCGCCGCCCGATACCCGAGACCTCCGTTCCCCCTGCCTGGGCGGGCGAGGGGGCCCTGCCGGGGCGGGCTGGCCGCCAGGCTGGCGTTTAGGCGCCAGCGCCAGCGAAACTGGGCCTCAAGAGGCCGCCCGCGGCCCCCCGCCCCTGTCTACGGCCATACCACCCTGAACGCGCCCGATCTCGTCTGATCTCGGAAGCTAAGCAGGGTCGGGCCTGGTTAGTACTTGGATGGGAGACCGCCTGGGAATACCGGGTGCTGTAGGCTTTTTGCCTCCCGCTCCGCCCGCCTTCTCCTTTACTCGCCCGCGGCGGGGGGGCCGCCGGCTCCGCCCCCGCCGAGCCCCGCTGCTGGCAGTAGTCAAGGTGGTTTACCTGCCCGAGCAGGAAGCTTGGGCGATGGCTGAAGTGGGAAGAAACTCTTGAGCACAGGTTCTTGGGATCCACGGAGCAGCGCATGCACATGCGATGGGTGCCTACACAGCTGGCTTGCTTGTCTGTGGGGAAAGGCGAGATGGGTCAGGGCCTGGGTTCCTGAGGGGCTGAGAATCAAGGCAGGGATAGAAGAAAGGGGACAGGCCCACATCCCCTGAACCCACGCCGGCGCCCACTCACCTTTGTGGAAAATACGATTGAAAAGTGCCCGCAAGAATCTCTTCAGATGCCTCCAGAGTTGAGGGAAGAAGGGGAGGGGGGAGGCCGGGAGCAGGGTGAGCCCTGAAATCCAACCCTTGTCCGGTCACACCCCAGCAGCCCTCCCACCTCAGCCCCTTCAAGACCCCAGAGCTCCCCCAACCGCGCTGCACAGATCCTGCCCTGACCATAGTCACCATGTTGATCCCCACGTTGAGCAAGATGAAGCTGACCGGGATCAGAAGAATTGAGTATCCTTGCTGCTGGCATTTCCTGGGGATGGGGCCAGTGAACGGCTCGGCTCGGTAGTAGTTTCGCTCACCCATGGCCGTTGGTCCCAGGACTGCCTGGGCCCTCTGCCCTCCAGTTTTAACTGGGAGCCAGACTGGGTCATAATGGGGCAGGTGGTGAGGTCACAGTGAGGGAGGGGGATGAAAAGGAGGGCCCAGAGTGGCATTCCCTGGTAACCAGGGTCAGGTAAGCTGAGCCTGGACAGTCAAACAGGGCCCGGTGGCCGGCATACATCCCCTCGAGCGGTCATTCATTCGCTCACCGCCCGCTGACTCACTTGTTCAAATGACACATTGCGTCTCTTGGCCCCTCTTGAGACTAGGAAGACCTTGGCCTCAGAGGCCTGCTGAAGGCCTGGCTGGAGTCCAGAGCCTCAGCCTTCTTCATGCCCTTCACTGGGCCTGGAGCTGGACCTGCCCAGATGTGGAACCTCCCAGTTTGGAAGCAACTTCTTGTATGAGGCTCTCTGTGGACAGGGACAGCTGAGACACAGAGGAGGTGCCCAGAGACCAGGGGTTTGGAGTCTGCAGCTGCAGATGTACTTAGTGCATGGTATAGGACCAGGAGGGGCCTGCTGGCAGAACTGTGGCCACTAAACCAAAGGGACCCTCAGGCCAACAAGGGGACACTGGCTTCTTATTGCAGGAAGCCAAGCGCAGGGACCCAGGCTGGCAGAAGGAGTGGCGCTTCCAAGCCACAGACCACCAATGTTTCCTGGACTCTGGCGCTCTTTATTCCTCTCTCCATGCCCTGCCGCCCCCTGCCCCTGACCCCATTTGCTGCTGGTAAGTTCATTTTCCCAGTCTGGCTCCCGTGCAGAGAGGGCCTGGAGGCCGAGGTGGAAGGTAGCAGCGAGTTGGCCCGCGCTTGGCCCTCCTGCTGTTGCCGCTTCAGCACCAGACTGTCATACACCTGGTATTTGGCATTGCCTCCCGGGTTCCGGCTGAGTGGCATGAAGGTGGGCGGGGGTGGAGGGTGCTCGGTAGCCTGGACGTCGGGCAGGAGGTGAGAGGGGCGGAGGAGCAGCGCTGAGCTGGGAGCCGGGGCCCACTGGTCCGAGGCCTCGGCCAGTACCGTGAGGGAGGCGGAGGTGGCCACAGGGCGCCGCAAGGGCAGGATCTCAGCCCATTCGGCCGCCGGGTGCCGCACCTCGTGGGGATCGCGGGAGTAATCCAAGTGTCCCGTGGAGGGATGCAGGCTGCGGTTGGACTCGCTGTGAGCACAGCTGGGGAGGCTACGTCTGTGGGCCGGTGGGGTGTCGCGCTACCAGGCGTCGGGCCGGTAGACCCGAGGCACCAGAGCGAATGGAGGCTCAGAGCCCTCCAGACCCAGACTCCGCCATGGGCCCAGTTGCCGTCCTTTCGGCCCGCGAGCCCCTCGACCTGCACCTGGCCGCCCCCACCGGCGCCCAGCCCCGGCGCCGCCACCTGTGTGCCGGTGTGTCCCTCCACAGCTCCCTCCGACAAAAGCCCCGCCCCACCACCACCCCGCCCCTCTGGCGTGTCACCGCGGCCGGGTGCGGGAGCGGGATCGAGGGCAGGGGCCGCTTCCCCGGGCCTGCCGGCCACCAGGGGCGGGGTCCTGAGCTCGGCGGGGGCTGTGGGGGCAAGGGTGGCCTTGCCGGGGCTGAGGGGCCGTGGCGACTCAATGGTGGCTCCCGGTGGCTTCGGGCCGGCTGCTGTCGGGCAGGAGGGCCGGCCCGGGCTGCGGCCGGGCTGCGCCTAGCGCCGCGTGGGCGGGCAGGGCCGATGCCCAAGGGACCGCGGGCCCCGGGCCCTGAAGCCTCCGGGGCCACGTCCCTGTGAGCGACGTGCGGGATCTTGGGCGGGGCGCCAAGCGCCGAAGGGTTTGCTGGGTCACGGCCGCCCTGGGCTGGGAGGTGGTCGCCAAACCCTCCGCCGCCGCCCGATACCCGACACCTCCGTTCCCCCTGCCTGGGCGGGCGAGGGGGCCCTGCCGGGGCGGGCTGGCCGCCAGGCTGGCGATAAGGCGCCAGCGCCAGCGAAACTGGGCCTCAAGAGGCCGCCCGCGGCCCCCCGCCCCCGTCTACGGCCATACCACCCTGAACGCGCCCGATCTCGTCTGATCTCGGAAGCTAAGCAGGGTCGGGCCTGGTTAGTACTTGGATGGGAGACCGCCTGGGAATACCGGGTGCTGTAGGCTTTTTGCCTCCCGCTCCGCCCGCCTTCTCCTTTACTCGCCCGCGGCGGGGGCCGCCGGCTCCGCCCCCGCCGGACCCCGCTGCAGGCCCCACCTCCTCAGGCCCCTCCCACCACGGCGCGCGCCGGCGGGGCGCTCCCCGCCGGCCCGGCCGGCCAGGCGGCCAGAAGGCGGCCCTGGAAGGCAGCCGCACCCCAGACGCTCCCGGCGTGGCTGGCCCGGACCCAGACTCCGCCGCGGGCCCAGTTGCCGTCCTTTCGGCCCGCGAGCCCCTCGACCTGCACCTGGCCGCCCCCACCGGCGCCCAGCCCCGGCGCCGCCACCTGTGTGCCGGTGTGTCCCTCCACAGCTCCCTCCGACAAAAGCCCCGCCCCACCACCACCCCGCCCCTCTGGCGTGTCACCGCGGCCGGGTGCGGGAGCGGGATCGAGGGCAGGGGCCGCTTCCCCGGGCCTGCCGGCCACCAGGGGCGGGGTCCTGAGCTCGGCGGGGGCTGTGGGGGCAAGGGTGGCCTTGCCGGGGCTGAGGGGCCGTGGCGACTCAATGGTGGCTCCCGGTGGCTTCGGGCCGGCTGCTGTCGGGCAGGAGGGCCGGCCCGGGCTGCGGCCGGGCTGCGCCTAGCGCCGCGTGGGCGGGCAGGGCCGATGCCCAAGGGACCGCGGGCCCCGGGCCCTGAAGCCTCCGGGGCCACGTCCCTGTGAGCGACGTGCGGGATCTTGGGCGGGGCGCCAAGCGCCGAAGGGTTTGCTGGGTCACGGCCGCCCTGGGCTGGGAGGTGGTCGCCAAACCCTCCACCGCCGCCCGATACCCGAGACCTCCGTTCCCCCTGCCTGGGCGGGCGAGGGGGCCCTGCCGGGGCGGGCTGGCCGCCAGGCTGGCGTTAAGGCGCCAGCGCCAGCGAAACTGGGCCTCAAGAGGCAGCCGTTGGCCCCCGCCCCCGTCTACGGCCATACCACCCTGAACGCGCCCGATCTCGTCTGATCTCGGAAGCTAAGCAGGGTCGGGCCTGGTTAGTACTTGGATGGGAGACCGCCTGGGAATACCGGGTGCTGTAGGCTTTTTGCCTCCCGCTCCGCCCGCCTTCTCCTTTACTCGCCCGCGGCGGGGGCCGCCGGCTCCGCCCCCGCCGGACCCCGCTGCAGGCCCCACCTCCTCAGGCCCCTCCCACCACGGCGCGCGCCGGCGGGGGCGCTCCCCGCCGGCCCGGCCGGCCAGGCGGCCAGAAGGCGGCCCTGGAAGGCAGCCGCACCCCAGACGCTCCCGGCGTGGCTGGCCCGGACCCAGACTCCGCCGCGGGCCCAGTTGCCGTCCTTTCGGCCCGCGAGCCCCTCGACCTGCACCTGGCCGCCCCCACCGGCGCCCAGCCCCGGCGCCGCCACCTGTGTGCCGGTGTGTCCCTCCACAGCTCCCTCCGACAAAAGCCCCGCCCCACCACCACCCCGCCCCCCTGGCGTGTCACCGCGGTTGGGTGCTGGAGCGGCATTGAGGGCAGGGGCCGCTTCCCCGGGCCTGCCGGCCACCAGGGGCGGGGTCCTGAGCTCGGCGGGGGCTGTGGGGGCAAGGGTGGCCTTGCCGGGGCTCAGGGCCCGTGGCGACTCAATGGTGGCTCCCAGTGGCTTCGGGCCAGCTGCTGTCGGGCAGGAGGGCCGGCCCGGGCTGCGGCCGGGCTGCGCCTAGCGCCGCGTGGGTGGGCAGGGCCGATGCCCAAGGGACCGCGGGCCCCGGGCCCTGAAGCCTCCGGGGCCACGTCCCTGTGAGCGACGTGCGGGATCTTGGGCGGGGCGCCAAGCGCCGAAGGGTTTGCTGGGTCACGGCCGCCCTGGGCTGGGAGGTGGTCGCCAAACCCTCCGCCGCCGCCCGATACCCGAGACCTCCGTTCCCCCTGCCTGGGCGGGCGAGGGGGCCCTGCCGGGGCGGGCTGGCCGCCAGGCTGGCGTTTAGGCGCCAGCGCCAGCGAAACTGGGCCTCAAGAGGCCGCCCGCGGCCCCCCGCCCCCGTCTACGGCCATACCACCCTGAACGCGCCCGATCTCGTCTGATCTCGGAAGCTAAGCAGGGTCGGGCCTGGTTAGTACTTGGATGGGAGACCGCCTGGGAATACCGGGTGCTGTAGGCTTTTTGCCTCCCGCTCCGCCCGCCTTCTCCTTTACTCGCCCGCGGCGGGGGGGCCGCCGGCTCCGCCCCCGCCGAGCCCCGCTGCTGGCAGTAGTCAAGGTGGTTTACCTGCCCGAGCAGGAAGCTTGGGCGATGGCTGAAGTGGGAAGAAACTCTTGAGCACAGGTTCTTGGGATCCACGGAGCAGCGCATGCACATGCGATGGGTGCCTACACAGCTGGCTTGCTTGTCTGTGGGGAAAGGCGAGATGGGTCAGGGCCTGGGTTCCTGAGGGGCTGAGAATCAAGGCAGGGATAGAAGAAAGGGGACAGGCCCACATCCCCTGAACCCACGCCGGCGCCCACTCACCTTTGTGGAAAATACGATTGAAAAGTGCCCGCAAGAATCTCTTCAGATGCCTCCAGAGTTGAGGGAAGAAGGGGAGGGGGGAGGCCGGGAGCAGGGTGAGCCCTGAAATCCAACCCTTGTCCGGTCACACCCCAGCAGCCCTCCCACCTCAGCCCCTTCAAGACCCCAGAGCTCCCCCAACCGCGCTGCACAGATCCTGCCCTGACCATAGTCACCATGTTGATCCCCACGTTGAGCAAGATGAAGCTGACCGGGATCAGAAGAATTGAGTATCCTTGCTCCTGGCATTTCCTGGGGATGGGGCCAGTGAACGGCTCGGCTCGGTAGTAGTTTCGCTCACCCATGGCCGTTGGTCCCAGGACTGCCTGGGCCCTCTGCCCTCCAGTTTTAACTGGGAGCCAGACTGGGTCATAATGGGGCAGGTGGTGAGGTCACAGTGAGGGAGGGGGATGAAAAGGAGGGCCCAGAGTGGCATTCCCTGGTAACCAGGGTCAGGTAAGCTGAGCCTGGACAGTCAAACAGGGCCCGGTGGCCGGCATACATCCCCTCGAGCGGTCATTCATTCGCTCACCGCCCGCTGACTCACTTGTTCAAATGACACATTGCGTCTCTTGGCCCCTCTTGAGACTAGGAAGACCTTGGCCTCAGAGGCCTGCTGAAGGCCTGGCTGGAGTCCAGAGCCTCAGCCTTCTTCATGCCCTTCACTGGGCCTGGAGCTGGACCTGCCCAGATGTGGAACCTCCCAGTTTGGAAGCAACTTCTTGTATGAGGCTCTCTGTGGACAGGGACAGCTGAGACACAGAGGAGGTGCCCAGAGACCAGGGGTTTGGAGTCTGCAGCTGCAGATGTACTTAGTGCATGGTATAGGACCAGGAGGGGCCTGCTGGCAGAACTGTGGCCACTAAACCAAAGGGACCCTCAGGCCAACAAGGGGACACTGGCTTCTTATTGCAGGAAGCCAAGCGCAGGGACCCAGGCTGGCAGAAGGAGTGGCGCTTCCAAGCCACAGACCACCAATGTTTCCTGGACTCTGGCGCTCTTTATTCCTCTCTCCATGCCCTGCCGCCCCCTGCCCCTGACCCCATTTGCTGCTGGTAAGTTCATTTTCCCAGTCTGGCTCCCGTGCAGAGAGGGCCTGGAGGCCGAGGTGGAAGGTAGCAGCGAGTTGGCCCGCGCTTGGCCCTCCTGCTGTTGCCGCTTCAGCACCAGACTGTCATACACCTGGTATTTGGCATTGCCTCCCGGGTTCCGGCTGAGTGGCATGAAGGTGGGCGGGGGTGGAGGGTGCTCGGTAGCCTGGACGTCGGGCAGGAGGTGAGAGGGGCGGAGGAGCAGCGCTGAGCTGGGAGCCGGGGCCCACTGGTCCGAGGCCTCGGCCAGTACCGTGAGGGAGGCGGAGGTGGCCACAGGGCGCCGCAAGGGCAGGATCTCAGCCCATTCGGCCGCCGGGTGCCGCACCTCGTGGGGATCGCGGGAGTAATCCAAGTGTCCCGTGGAGGGATGCAGGCTGCGGTTGGACTCGCTGTGAGCACAGCTGGGGAGGCTACGTCTGTGGGCCGGTGGGGTGTCGCGCTACCAGGCGTCGGGCCGGTAGACCCGAGGCACCAGAGCGAATGGAGGCTCAGAGCCCTCCAGACCCAGACTCCGCCATGGGCCCAGTTGCCGTCCTTTCGGCCCGCGAGCCCCTCGACCTGCACCTGGCCGCCCCCACCGGCGCCCAGCCCCGGCGCCGCCACCTGTGTGCCGGTGTGTCCCTCCACAGCTCCCTCCGACAAAAGCCCCGCCCCACCACCACCCCGCCCCTCTGGCGTGTCACCGCGGCCGGGTGCGGGAGCGGGATCGAGGGCAGGGGCCGCTTCCCCGGGCCTGCCGGCCACCAGGGGCGGGGTCCTGAGCTCGGCGGGGGCTGTGGGGGCAAGGGTGGCCTTGCCGGGGCTGAGGGGCCGTGGCGACTCAATGGTGGCTCCCGGTGGCTTCGGGCCGGCTGCTGTCGGGCAGGAGGGCCGGCCCGGGCTGCGGCCGGGCTGCGCCTAGCGCCGCGTGGGCGGGCAGGGCCGATGCCCAAGGGACCGCGGGCCCCGGGCCCTGAAGCCTCCGGGGCCACGTCCCTGTGAGCGACGTGCGGGATCTTGGGCGGGGCGCCAAGCGCCGAAGGGTTTGCTGGGTCACGGCCGCCCTGGGCTGGGAGGTGGTCGCCAAACCCTCCGCCGCCGCCCGATACCCGAGACCTCCGTTCCCCCTGCCTGGGCGGGCGAGGGGGCCCTGCCGGGGCGGGCTGGCCGCCAGGCTGGCGATAAGGCGCCAGCGCCAGCGAAACTGGGCCTCAAGAGGCCGCCCGCGGCCCCCCGCCCCCGTCTACGGCCATACCACCCTGAACGCGCCCGATCTCGTCTGATCTCGGAAGCTAAGCAGGGTCGGGCCTGGTTAGTACTTGGATGGGAGACCGCCTGGGAATACCGGGTGCTGTAGGCTTTTTGCCTCCCGCTCCGCCCGCCTTCTCCTTTACTCGCCCGCGGCGGGGGCCGCCGGCTCCGCCCCCGCCGGACCCCGCTGCAGGCCCCACCTCCTCAGGCCCCTCCCACCACGGCGCGCGCCGGCGGGGCGCTCCCCGCCGGCCCGGCCGGCCAGGCGGCCAGAAGGCGGCCCTGGAAGGCAGCCGCACCCCAGACGCTCCCGGCGTGGCTGGCCCGGACCCAGACTCCGCCGCGGGCCCAGTTGCCGTCCTTTCGGCCCGCGAGCCCCTCGACCTGCACCTGGCCGCCCCCACCGGCGCCCAGCCCCGGCGCCGCCACCTGTGTGCCGGTGTGTCCCTCCACAGCTCCCTCCGACAAAAGCCCCGCCCCACCACCACCCCGCCCCTCTGGCGTGTCACCGCGGCCGGGTGCGGGAGCGGGATCGAGGGCAGGGGCCGCTTCCCCGGGCCTGCCGGCCACCAGGGGCGGGGTCCTGAGCTCGGCGGGGGCTGTGGGGGCAAGGGTGGCCTTGCCGGGGCTGAGGGGCCGTGGCGACTCAATGGTGGCTCCCGGTGGCTTCGGGCCGGCTGCTGTCGGGCAGGAGGGCCGGCCCGGGCTGCGGCCGGGCTGCGCCTAGCGCCGCGTGGGCGGGCAGGGCCGATGCCCAAGGGACCGCGGGCCCCGGGCCCTGAAGCCTCCGGGGCCACGTCCCTGTGAGCGACGTGCGGGATCTTGGGCGGGGCGCCAAGCGCCGAAGGGTTTGCTGGGTCACGGCCGCCCTGGGCTGGGAGGTGGTCGCCAAACCCTCCACCGCCGCCCGATACCCGAGACCTCCGTTCCCCCTGCCTGGGCGGGCGAGGGGGCCCTGCCGGGGCGGGCTGGCCGCCAGGCTGGCGTTAAGGCGCCAGCGCCAGCGAAACTGGGCCTCAAGAGGCAGCCGTTGGCCCCCGCCCCCGTCTACGGCCATACCACCCTGAACGCGCCCGATCTCGTCTGATCTCGGAAGCTAAGCAGGGTCGGGCCTGGTTAGTACTTGGATGGGAGACCGCCTGGGAATACCGGGTGCTGTAGGCTTTTTGCCTCCCGCTCCGCCCGCCTTCTCCTTTACTCGCCCGCGGCGGGGGCCGCCGGCTCCGCCCCCGCCGGACCCCGCTGCAGGCCCCACCTCCTCAGGCCCCTCCCACCACGGCGCGCGCCGGCGGGGGCGCTCCCCGCCGGCCCGGCCGGCCAGGCGGCCAGAAGGCGGCCCTGGAAGGCAGCCGCACCCCAGACGCTCCCGGCGTGGCTGGCCCGGACCCAGACTCCGCCGCGGGCCCAGTTGCCGTCCTTTCGGCCCGCGAGCCCCTCGACCTGCACCTGGCCGCCCCCACCGGCGCCCAGCCCCGGCGCCGCCACCTGTGTGCCGGTGTGTCCCTCCACAGCTCCCTCCGACAAAAGCCCCGCCCCACCACCACCCCGCCCCCCTGGCGTGTCACCGCGGTTGGGTGCTGGAGCGGCATTGAGGGCAGGGGCCGCTTCCCCGGGCCTGCCGGCCACCAGGGGCGGGGTCCTGAGCTCGGCGGGGGCTGTGGGGGCAAGGGTGGCCTTGCCGGGGCTCAGGGCCCGTGGCGACTCAATGGTGGCTCCCAGTGGCTTCGGGCCAGCTGCTGTCGGGCAGGAGGGCCGGCCCGGGCTGCGGCCGGGCTGCGCCTAGCGCCGCGTGGGTGGGCAGGGCCGATGCCCAAGGGACCGCGGGCCCCGGGCCCTGAAGCCTCCGGGGCCACGTCCCTGTGAGCGACGTGCGGGATCTTGGGCGGGGCGCCAAGCGCCGAAGGGTTTGCTGGGTCACGGCCGCCCTGGGCTGGGAGGTGGTCGCCAAACCCTCCGCCGCCGCCCGATACCCGAGACCTCCGTTCCCCCTGCCTGGGCGGGCGAGGGGGCCCTGCCGGGGCGGGCTGGCCGCCAGGCTGGCGTTTAGGCGCCAGCGCCAGCGAAACTGGGCCTCAAGAGGCCGCCCGCGGCCCCCCGCCCCCGTCTACGGCCATACCACCCTGAACGCGCCCGATCTCGTCTGATCTCGGAAGCTAAGCAGGGTCGGGCCTGGTTAGTACTTGGATGGGAGACCGCCTGGGAATACCGGGTGCTGTAGGCTTTTTGCCTCCCGCTCCGCCCGCCTTCTCCTTTACTCGCCCGCGGCGGGGGGGCCGCCGGCTCCGCCCCCGCCGAGCCCCGCTGCTGGCAGTAGTCAAGGTGGTTTACCTGCCCGAGCAGGAAGCTTGGGCGATGGCTGAAGTGGGAAGAAACTCTTGAGCACAGGTTCTTGGGATCCACGGAGCAGCGCATGCACATGCGATGGGTGCCTACACAGCTGGCTTGCTTGTCTGTGGGGAAAGGCGAGATGGGTCAGGGCCTGGGTTCCTGAGGGGCTGAGAATCAAGGCAGGGATAGAAGAAAGGGGACAGGCCCACATCCCCTGAACCCACGCCGGCGCCCACTCACCTTTGTGGAAAATACGATTGAAAAGTGCCCGCAAGAATCTCTTCAGATGCCTCCAGAGTTGAGGGAAGAAGGGGAGGGGGGAGGCCGGGAGCAGGGTGAGCCCTGAAATCCAACCCTTGTCCGGTCACACCCCAGCAGCCCTCCCACCTCAGCCCCTTCAAGACCCCAGAGCTCCCCCAACCGCGCTGCACAGATCCTGCCCTGACCATAGTCACCATGTTGATCCCCACGTTGAGCAAGATGAAGCTGACCGGGATCAGAAGAATTGAGTATCCTTGCTCCTGGCATTTCCTGGGGATGGGGCCAGTGAACGGCTCGGCTCGGTAGTAGTTTCGCTCACCCATGGCCGTTGGTCCCAGGACTGCCTGGGCCCTCTGCCCTCCAGTTTTAACTGGGAGCCAGACTGGGTCATAATGGGGCAGGTGGTGAGGTCACAGTGAGGGAGGGGGATGAAAAGGAGGGCCCAGAGTGGCATTCCCTGGTAACCAGGGTCAGGTAAGCTGAGCCTGGACAGTCAAACAGGGCCCGGTGGCCGGCATACATCCCCTCGAGCGGTCATTCATTCGCTCACCGCCCGCTGACTCACTTGTTCAAATGACACATTGCGTCTCTTGGCCCCTCTTGAGACTAGGAAGACCTTGGCCTCAGAGGCCTGCTGAAGGCCTGGCTGGAGTCCAGAGCCTCAGCCTTCTTCATGCCCTTCACTGGGCCTGGAGCTGGACCTGCCCAGATGTGGAACCTCCCAGTTTGGAAGCAACTTCTTGTATGAGGCTCTCTGTGGACAGGGACAGCTGAGACACAGAGGAGGTGCCCAGAGACCAGGGGTTTGGAGTCTGCAGCTGCAGATGTACTTAGTGCATGGTATAGGACCAGGAGGGGCCTGCTGGCAGAACTGTGGCCACTAAACCAAAGGGACCCTCAGGCCAACAAGGGGACACTGGCTTCTTATTGCAGGAAGCCAAGCGCAGGGACCCAGGCTGGCAGAAGGAGTGGCGCTTCCAAGCCACAGACCACCAATGTTTCCTGGACTCTGGCGCTCTTTATTCCTCTCTCCATGCCCTGCCGCCCCCTGCCCCTGACCCCATTTGCTGCTGGTAAGTTCATTTTCCCAGTCTGGCTCCCGTGCAGAGAGGGCCTGGAGGCCGAGGTGGAAGGTAGCAGCGAGTTGGCCCGCGCTTGGCCCTCCTGCTGTTGCCGCTTCAGCACCAGACTGTCATACACCTGGTATTTGGCATTGCCTCCCGGGTTCCGGCTGAGTGGCATGAAGGTGGGCGGGGGTGGAGGGTGCTCGGTAGCCTGGACGTCGGGCAGGAGGTGAGAGGGGCGGAGGAGCAGCGCTGAGCTGGGAGCCGGGGCCCACTGGTCCGAGGCCTCGGCCAGTACCGTGAGGGAGGCGGAGGTGGCCACAGGGCGCCGCAAGGGCAGGATCTCAGCCCATTCGGCCGCCGGGTGCCGCACCTCGTGGGGATCGCGGGAGTAATCCAAGTGTCCCGTGGAGGGATGCAGGCTGCGGTTGGACTCGCTGTGAGCACAGCTGGGGAGGCTACGTCTGTGGGCCGGTGGGGTGTCGCGCTACCAGGCGTCGGGCCGGTAGACCCGAGGCACCAGAGCGAATGGAGGCTCAGAGCCCTCCAGACCCAGACTCCGCCATGGGCCCAGTTGCCGTCCTTTCGGCCCGCGAGCCCCTCGACCTGCACCTGGCCGCCCCCACCGGCGCCCAGCCCCGGCGCCGCCACCTGTGTGCCGGTGTGTCCCTCCACAGCTCCCTCCGACAAAAGCCCCGCCCCACCACCACCCCGCCCCTCTGGCGTGTCACCGCGGCCGGGTGCGGGAGCGGGATCGAGGGCAGGGGCCGCTTCCCCGGGCCTGCCGGCCACCAGGGGCGGGGTCCTGAGCTCGGCGGGGGCTGTGGGGGCAAGGGTGGCCTTGCCGGGGCTGAGGGGCCGTGGCGACTCAATGGTGGCTCCCGGTGGCTTCGGGCCGGCTGCTGTCGGGCAGGAGGGCCGGCCCGGGCTGCGGCCGGGCTGCGCCTAGCGCCGCGTGGGCGGGCAGGGCCGATGCCCAAGGGACCGCGGGCCCCGGGCCCTGAAGCCTCCGGGGCCACGTCCCTGTGAGCGACGTGCGGGATCTTGGGCGGGGCGCCAAGCGCCGAAGGGTTTGCTGGGTCACGGCCGCCCTGGGCTGGGAGGTGGTCGCCAAACCCTCCACCGCCGCCCGATACCCGAGACCTCCGTTCCCCCTGCCTGGGCGGGCGAGGGGGCCCTGCCGGGGCGGGCTGGCCGCCAGGCTGGCGTTAAGGCGCCAGCGCCAGCGAAACTGGGCCTCAAGAGGCAGCCGTTGGCCCCCGCCCCCGTCTACGGCCATACCACCCTGAACGCGCCCGATCTCGTCTGATCTCGGAAGCTAAGCAGGGTCGGGCCTGGTTAGTACTTGGATGGGAGACCGCCTGGGAATACCGGGTGCTGTAGGCTTTTTGCCTCCCGCTCCGCCCGCCTTCTCCTTTACTCGCCCGCGGCGGGGGCCGCCGGCTCCGCCCCCGCCGGACCCCGCTGCAGGCCCCAC
This sequence comes from Grampus griseus, assembly GCF_964374135.1. Classification (NCBI taxonomy): domain Eukaryota; kingdom Metazoa; phylum Chordata; class Mammalia; order Artiodactyla; family Delphinidae; genus Grampus; species Grampus griseus. Next base: position 215,557 of record NW_028133072.1, read on the forward strand.
CTCCTCAGGCCCCTCCCACCACGGCGCGCGCCGGCGGGGGCGCTCCCCGCCGGCCCGGCCGGCCAGGCGGCCAGAAGGCGGCCCTGGAAGGCAGCCGCACCCCAGACGCTCCCGGCGTGGCTGGCCCGGACCCAGACTCCGCCGCGGGCCCAGTTGCCGTCCTTTCGGCCCGCGAGCCCCTCGACCTGCACCTGGCCGCCCCCACCGGCGCCCAGCCCCGGCGCCGCCACCTGTGTGCCGGTGTGTCCCTCCACAGCTCCCTCCGACAAAAGCCCCGCCCCACCACCACCCCGCCCCCCTGGCGTGTCACCGCGGTTGGGTGCTGGAGCGGCATTGAGGGCAGGGGCCGCTTCCCCGGGCCTGCCGGCCACCAGGGGCGGGGTCCTGAGCTCGGCGGGGGCTGTGGGGGCAAGGGTGGCCTTGCCGGGGCTCAGGGCCCGTGGCGACTCAATGGTGGCTCCCAGTGGCTTCGGGCCAGCTGCTGTCGGGCAGGAGGGCCGGCCCGGGCTGCGGCCGGGCTGCGCCTAGCGCCGCGTGGGTGGGCAGGGCCGATGCCCAAGGGACCGCGGGCCCCGGGCCCTGAAGCCTCCGGGGCCACGTCCCTGTGAGCGACGTGCGGGATCTTGGGCGGGGCGCCAAGCGCCGAAGGGTTTGCTGGGTCACGGCCGCCCTGGGCTGGGAGGTGGTCGCCAAACCCTCCGCCGCCGCCCGATACCCGAGACCTCCGTTCCCCCTGCCTGGGCGGGCGAGGGGGCCCTGCCGGGGCGGGCTGGCCGCCAGGCTGGCGTTTAGGCGCCAGCGCCAGCGAAACTGGGCCTCAAGAGGCCGCCCGCGGCCCCCCGCCCCCGTCTACGGCCATACCACCCTGAACGCGCCCGATCTCGTCTGATCTCGGAAGCTAAGCAGGGTCGGGCCTGGTTAGTACTTGGATGGGAGACCGCCTGGGAATACCGGGTGCTGTAGGCTTTTTGCCTCCCGCTCCGCCCGCCTTCTCCTTTACTCGCCCGCGGCGGGGGGGCCGCCGGCTCCGCCCCCGCCGAGCCCCGCTGCTGGCAGTAGTCAAGGTGGTTTACCTGCCCGAGCAGGAAGCTTGGGCGATGGCTGAAGTGGGAAGAAACTCTTGAGCACAGGTTCTTGGGATCCACGGAGCAGCGCATGCACATGCGATGGGTGCCTACACAGCTGGCTTGCTTGTCTGTGGGGAAAGGCGAGATGGGTCAGGGCCTGGGTTCCTGAGGGGCTGAGAATCAAGGCAGGGATAGAAGAAAGGGGACAGGCCCACATCCCCTGAACCCACGCCGGCGCCCACTCACCTTTGTGGAAAATACGATTGAAAAGTGCCCGCAAGAATCTCTTCAGATGCCTCCAGAGTTGAGGGAAGAAGGGGAGGGGGGAGGCCGGGAGCAGGGTGAGCCCTGAAATCCAACCCTTGTCCGGTCACACCCCAGCAGCCCTCCCACCTCAGCCCCTTCAAGACCCCAGAGCTCCCCCAACCGCGCTGCACAGATCCTGCCCTGACCATAGTCACCATGTTGATCCCCACGTTGAGCAAGATGAAGCTGACCGGGATCAGAAGAATTGAGTATCCTTGCTCCTGGCATTTCCTGGGGATGGGGCCAGTGAACGGCTCGGCTCGGTAGTAGTTTCGCTCACCCATGGCCGTTGGTCCCAGGACTGCCTGGGCCCTCTGCCCTCCAGTTTTAACTGGGAGCCAGACTGGGTCATAATGGGGCAGGTGGTGAGGTCACAGTGAGGGAGGGGGATGAAAAGGAGGGCCCAGAGTGGCATTCCCTGGTAACCAGGGTCAGGTAAGCTGAGCCTGGACAGTCAAACAGGGCCCGGTGGCCGGCATACATCCCCTCGAGCGGTCATTCATTCGCTCACCGCCCGCTGACTCACTTGTTCAAATGACACATTGCGTCTCTTGGCCCCTCTTGAGACTAGGAAGACCTTGGCCTCAGAGGCCTGCTGAAGGCCTGGCTGGAGTCCAGAGCCTCAGCCTTCTTCATGCCCTTCACTGGGCCTGGAGCTGGACCTGCCCAGATGTGGAACCTCCCAGTTTGGAAGCAACTTCTTGTATGAGGCTCTCTGTGGACAGGGACAGCTGAGACACAGAGGAGGTGCCCAGAGACCAGGGGTTTGGAGTCTGCAGCTGCAGATGTACTTAGTGCATGGTATAGGACCAGGAGGGGCCTGCTGGCAGAACTGTGGCCACTAAACCAAAGGGACCCTCAGGCCAACAAGGGGACACTGGCTTCTTATTGCAGGAAGCCAAGCGCAGGGACCCAGGCTGGCAGAAGGAGTGGCGCTTCCAAGCCACAGACCACCAATGTTTCCTGGACTCTGGCGCTCTTTATTCCTCTCTCCATGCCCTGCCGCCCCCTGCCCCTGACCCCATTTGCTGCTGGTAAGTTCATTTTCCCAGTCTGGCTCCCGTGCAGAGAGGGCCTGGAGGCCGAGGTGGAAGGTAGCAGCGAGTTGGCCCGCGCTTGGCCCTCCTGCTGTTGCCGCTTCAGCACCAGACTGTCATACACCTGGTATTTGGCATTGCCTCCCGGGTTCCGGCTGAGTGGCATGAAGGTGGGCGGGGGTGGAGGGTGCTCGGTAGCCTGGACGTCGGGCAGGAGGTGAGAGGGGCGGAGGAGCAGCGCTGAGCTGGGAGCCGGGGCCCACTGGTCCGAGGCCTCGGCCAGTACCGTGAGGGAGGCGGAGGTGGCCACAGGGCGCCGCAAGGGCAGGATCTCAGCCCATTCGGCCGCCGGGTGCCGCACCTCGTGGGGATCGCGGGAGTAATCCAAGTGTCCCGTGGAGGGATGCAGGCTGCGGTTGGACTCGCTGTGAGCACAGCTGGGGAGGCTACGTCTGTGGGCCGGTGGGGTGTCGCGCTACCAGGCGTCGGGCCGGTAGACCCGAGGCACCAGAGCGAATGGAGGCTCAGAGCCCTCCAGACCCAGACTCCGCCATGGGCCCAGTTGCCGTCCTTTCGGCCCGCGAGCCCCTCGACCTGCACCTGGCCGCCCCCACCGGCGCCCAGCCCCGGCGCCGCCACCTGTGTGCCGGTGTGTCCCTCCACAGCTCCCTCCGACAAAAGCCCCGCCCCACCACCACCCCGCCCCTCTGGCGTGTCACCGCGGCCGGGTGCGGGAGCGGGATCGAGGGCAGGGGCCGCTTCCCCGGGCCTGCCGGCCACCAGGGGCGGGGTCCTGAGCTCGGCGGGGGCTGTGGGGGCAAGGGTGGCCTTGCCGGGGCTGAGGGGCCGTGGCGACTCAATGGTGGCTCCCGGTGGCTTCGGGCCGGCTGCTGTCGGGCAGGAGGGCCGGCCCGGGCTGCGGCCGGGCTGCGCCTAGCGCCGCGTGGGCGGGCAGGGCCGATGCCCAAGGGACCGCGGGCCCCGGGCCCTGAAGCCTCCGGGGCCACGTCCCTGTGAGCGACGTGCGGGATCTTGGGCGGGGCGCCAAGCGCCGAAGGGTTTGCTGGGTCACGGCCGCCCTGGGCTGGGAGGTGGTCGCCAAACCCTCCGCCGCCGCCCGATACCCGAGACCTCCGTTCCCCCTGCCTGGGCGGGCGAGGGGGCCCTGCCGGGGCGGGCTGGCCGCCAGGCTGGCGATAAGGCGCCAGCGCCAGCGAAACTGGGCCTCAAGAGGCCGCCCGCGGCCCCCCGCCCCCGTCTACGGCCATACCACCCTGAACGCGCCCGATCTCGTCTGATCTCGGAAGCTAAGCAGGGTCGGGCCTGGTTAGTACTTGGATGGGAGACCGCCTGGGAATACCGGGTGCTGTAGGCTTTTTGCCTCCCGCTCCGCCCGCCTTCTCCTTTACTCGCCCGCGGCGGGGGCCGCCGGCTCCGCCCCCGCCGGACCCCGCTGCAGGCCCCACCTCCTCAGGCCCCTCCCACCACGGCGCGCGCCGGCGGGGCGCTCCCCGCCGGCCCGGCCGGCCAGGCGGCCAGAAGGCGGCCCTGGAAGGCAGCCGCACCCCAGACGCTCCCGGCGTGGCTGGCCCGGACCCAGACTCCGCCGCGGGCCCAGTTGCCGTCCTTTCGGCCCGCGAGCCCCTCGACCTGCACCTGGCCGCCCCCACCGGCGCCCAGCCCCGGCGCCGCCACCTGTGTGCCGGTGTGTCCCTCCACAGCTCCCTCCGACAAAAGCCCCGCCCCACCACCACCCCGCCCCTCTGGCGTGTCACCGCGGCCGGGTGCGGGAGCGGGATCGAGGGCAGGGGCCGCTTCCCCGGGCCTGCCGGCCACCAGGGGCGGGGTCCTGAGCTCGGCGGGGGCTGTGGGGGCAAGGGTGGCCTTGCCGGGGCTGAGGGGCCGTGGCGACTCAATGGTGGCTCCCGGTGGCTTCGGGCCGGCTGCTGTCGGGCAGGAGGGCCGGCCCGGGCTGCGGCCGGGCTGCGCCTAGCGCCGCGTGGGCGGGCAGGGCCGATGCCCAAGGGACCGCGGGCCCCGGGCCCTGAAGCCTCCGGGGCCACGTCCCTGTGAGCGACGTGCGGGATCTTGGGCGGGGCGCCAAGCGCCGAAGGGTTTGCTGGGTCACGGCCGCCCTGGGCTGGGAGGTGGTCGCCAAACCCTCCACCGCCGCCCGATACCCGAGACCTCCGTTCCCCCTGCCTGGGCGGGCGAGGGGGCCCTGCCGGGGCGGGCTGGCCGCCAGGCTGGCGTTAAGGCGCCAGCGCCAGCGAAACTGGGCCTCAAGAGGCAGCCGTTGGCCCCCGCCCCCGTCTACGGCCATACCACCCTGAACGCGCCCGATCTCGTCTGATCTCGGAAGCTAAGCAGGGTCGGGCCTGGTTAGTACTTGGATGGGAGACCGCCTGGGAATACCGGGTGCTGTAGGCTTTTTGCCTCCCGCTCCGCCCGCCTTCTCCTTTACTCGCCCGCGGCGGGGGCCGCCGGCTCCGCCCCCGCCGGACCCCGCTGCAGGCCCCACCTCCTCAGGCCCCTCCCACCACGGCGCGCGCCGGCGGGGGCGCTCCCCGCCGGCCCGGCCGGCCAGGCGGCCAGAAGGCGGCCCTGGAAGGCAGCCGCACCCCAGACGCTCCCGGCGTGGCTGGCCCGGACCCAGACTCCGCCGCGGGCCCAGTTGCCGTCCTTTCGGCCCGCGAGCCCCTCGACCTGCACCTGGCCGCCCCCACCGGCGCCCAGCCCCGGCGCCGCCACCTGTGTGCCGGTGTGTCCCTCCACAGCTCCCTCCGACAAAAGCCCCGCCCCACCACCACCCCGCCCCCCTGGCGTGTCACCGCGGTTGGGTGCTGGAGCGGCATTGAGGGCAGGGGCCGCTTCCCCGGGCCTGCCGGCCACCAGGGGCGGGGTCCTGAGCTCGGCGGGGGCTGTGGGGGCAAGGGTGGCCTTGCCGGGGCTCAGGGCCCGTGGCGACTCAATGGTGGCTCCCAGTGGCTTCGGGCCAGCTGCTGTCGGGCAGGAGGGCCGGCCCGGGCTGCGGCCGGGCTGCGCCTAGCGCCGCGTGGGTGGGCAGGGCCGATGCCCAAGGGACCGCGGGCCCCGGGCCCTGAAGCCTCCGGGGCCACGTCCCTGTGAGCGACGTGCGGGATCTTGGGCGGGGCGCCAAGCGCCGAAGGGTTTGCTGGGTCACGGCCGCCCTGGGCTGGGAGGTGGTCGCCAAACCCTCCGCCGCCGCCCGATACCCGAGACCTCCGTTCCCCCTGCCTGGGCGGGCGAGGGGGCCCTGCCGGGGCGGGCTGGCCGCCAGGCTGGCGTTTAGGCGCCAGCGCCAGCGAAACTGGGCCTCAAGAGGCCGCCCGCGGCCCCCCGCCCCCGTCTACGGCCATACCACCCTGAACGCGCCCGATCTCGTCTGATCTCGGAAGCTAAGCAGGGTCGGGCCTGGTTAGTACTTGGATGGGAGACCGCCTGGGAATACCGGGTGCTGTAGGCTTTTTGCCTCCCGCTCCGCCCGCCTTCTCCTTTACTCGCCCGCGGCGGGGGGGCCGCCGGCTCCGCCCCCGCCGAGCCCCGCTGCTGGCAGTAGTCAAGGTGGTTTACCTGCCCGAGCAGGAAGCTTGGGCGATGGCTGAAGTGGGAAGAAACTCTTGAGCACAGGTTCTTGGGATCCACGGAGCAGCGCATGCACATGCGATGGGTGCCTACACAGCTGGCTTGCTTGTCTGTGGGGAAAGGCGAGATGGGTCAGGGCCTGGGTTCCTGAGGGGCTGAGAATCAAGGCAGGGATAGAAGAAAGGGGACAGGCCCACATCCCCTGAACCCACGCCGGCGCCCACTCACCTTTGTGGAAAATACGATTGAAAAGTGCCCGCAAGAATCTCTTCAGATGCCTCCAGAGTTGAGGGAAGAAGGGGAGGGGGGAGGCCGGGAGCAGGGTGAGCCCTGAAATCCAACCCTTGTCCGGTCACACCCCAGCAGCCCTCCCACCTCAGCCCCTTCAAGACCCCAGAGCTCCCCCAACCGCGCTGCACAGATCCTGCCCTGACCATAGTCACCATGTTGATCCCCACGTTGAGCAAGATGAAGCTGACCGGGATCAGAAGAATTGAGTATCCTTGCTCCTGGCATTTCCTGGGGATGGGGCCAGTGAACGGCTCGGCTCGGTAGTAGTTTCGCTCACCCATGGCCGTTGGTCCCAGGACTGCCTGGGCCCTCTGCCCTCCAGTTTTAACTGGGAGCCAGACTGGGTCATAATGGGGCAGGTGGTGAGGTCACAGTGAGGGAGGGGGATGAAAAGGAGGGCCCAGAGTGGCATTCCCTGGTAACCAGGGTCAGGTAAGCTGAGCCTGGACAGTCAAACAGGGCCCGGTGGCCGGCATACATCCCCTCGAGCGGTCATTCATTCGCTCACCGCCCGCTGACTCACTTGTTCAAATGACACATTGCGTCTCTTGGCCCCTCTTGAGACTAGGAAGACCTTGGCCTCAGAGGCCTGCTGAAGGCCTGGCTGGAGTCCAGAGCCTCAGCCTTCTTCATGCCCTTCACTGGGCCTGGAGCTGGACCTGCCCAGATGTGGAACCTCCCAGTTTGGAAGCAACTTCTTGTATGAGGCTCTCTGTGGACAGGGACAGCTGAGACACAGAGGAGGTGCCCAGAGACCAGGGGTTTGGAGTCTGCAGCTGCAGATGTACTTAGTGCATGGTATAGGACCAGGAGGGGCCTGCTGGCAGAACTGTGGCCACTAAACCAAAGGGACCCTCAGGCCAACAAGGGGACACTGGCTTCTTATTGCAGGAAGCCAAGCGCAGGGACCCAGGCTGGCAGAAGGAGTGGCGCTTCCAAGCCACAGACCACCAATGTTTCCTGGACTCTGGCGCTCTTTATTCCTCTCTCCATGCCCTGCCGCCCCCTGCCCCTGACCCCATTTGCTGCTGGTAAGTTCATTTTCCCAGTCTGGCTCCCGTGCAGAGAGGGCCTGGAGGCCGAGGTGGAAGGTAGCAGCGAGTTGGCCCGCGCTTGGCCCTCCTGCTGTTGCCGCTTCAGCACCAGACTGTCATACACCTGGTATTTGGCATTGCCTCCCGGGTTCCGGCTGAGTGGCATGAAGGTGGGCGGGGGTGGAGGGTGCTCGGTAGCCTGGACGTCGGGCAGGAGGTGAGAGGGGCGGAGGAGCAGCGCTGAGCTGGGAGCCGGGGCCCACTGGTCCGAGGCCTCGGCCAGTACCGTGAGGGAGGCGGAGGTGGCCACAGGGCGCCGCAAGGGCAGGATCTCAGCCCATTCGGCCGCCGGGTGCCGCACCTCGTGGGGATCGCGGGAGTAATCCAAGTGTCCCGTGGAGGGATGCAGGCTGCGGTTGGACTCGCTGTGAGCACAGCTGGGGAGGCTACGTCTGTGGGCCGGTGGGGTGTCGCGCTACCAGGCGTCGGGCCGGTAGACCCGAGGCACCAGAGCGAATGGAGGCTCAGAGCCCTCCAGACCCAGACTCCGCCATGGGCCCAGTTGCCGTCCTTTCGGCCCGCGAGCCCCTCGACCTGCACCTGGCCGCCCCCACCGGCGCCCAGCCCCGGCGCCGCCACCTGTGTGCCGGTGTGTCCCTCCACAGCTCCCTCCGACAAAAGCCCCGCCCCACCACCACCCCGCCCCTCTGGCGTGTCACCGCGGCCGGGTGCGGGAGCGGGATCGAGGGCAGGGGCCGCTTCCCCGGGCCTGCCGGCCACCAGGGGCGGGGTCCTGAGCTCGGCGGGGGCTGTGGGGGCAAGGGTGGCCTTGCCGGGGCTGAGGGGCCGTGGCGACTCAATGGTGGCTCCCGGTGGCTTCGGGCCGGCTGCTGTCGGGCAGGAGGGCCGGCCCGGGCTGCGGCCGGGCTGCGCCTAGCGCCGCGTGGGCGGGCAGGGCCGATGCCCAAGGGACCGCGGGCCCCGGGCCCTGAAGCCTCCGGGGCCACGTCCCTGTGAGCGACGTGCGGGATCTTGGGCGGGGCGCCAAGCGCCGAAGGGTTTGCTGGGTCACGGCCGCCCTGGGCTGGGAGGTGGTCGCCAAACCCTCCGCCGCCGCCCGATACCCGAGACCTCCGTTCCCCCTGCCTGGGCGGGCGAGGGGGCCCTGCCGGGGCGGGCTGGCCGCCAGGCTGGCGATAAGGCGCCAGCGCCAGCGAAACTGGGCCTCAAGAGGCCGCCCGCGGCCCCCCGCCCCCGTCTACGGCCATACCACCCTGAACGCGCCCGATCTCGTCTGATCTCGGAAGCTAAGCAGGGTCGGGCCTGGTTAGTACTTGGATGGGAGACCGCCTGGGAATACCGGGTGCTGTAGGCTTTTTGCCTCCCGCTCCGCCCGCCTTCTCCTTTACTCGCCCGCGGCGGGGGCCGCCGGCTCCGCCCCCGCCGGACCCCGCTGCAGGCCCCACCTCCTCAGGCCCCTCCCACCACGGCGCGCGCCGGCGGGGCGCTCCCCGCCGGCCCGGCCGGCCAGGCGGCCAGAAGGCGGCCCTGGAAGGCAGCCGCACCCCAGACGCTCCCGGCGTGGCTGGCCCGGACCCAGACTCCGCCGCGGGCCCAGTTGCCGTCCTTTCGGCCCGCGAGCCCCTCGACCTGCACCTGGCCGCCCCCACCGGCGCCCAGCCCCGGCGCCGCCACCTGTGTGCCGGTGTGTCCCTCCACAGCTCCCTCCGACAAAAGCCCCGCCCCACCACCAGCCCGCCCCTCTGGCGTGTCACCGCGGCCGGGTGCGGGAGCGGGATCGAGGGCAGGGGCCGCTTCCCCGGGCCTGCCGGCCACCAGGGGCGGGGTCCTGAGCTCGGCGGGGGCTGTGGGGGCAAGGGTGGCCTTGCCGGGGCTGAGGGGCCGTGGCGACTCAATGGTGGCTCCCGGTGGCTTCGGGCCGGCTGCTGTCGGGCAGGAGGGCCGGCCCGGGCTGCGGCCGGGCTGCGCCTAGCGCCGCGTGGGCGGGCAGGGCCGATGCCCAAGGGACCGCGGGCCCCGGGCCCTGAAGCCTCCGGGGCCACGTCCCTGTGAGCGACGTGCGGGATCTTGGGCGGGGCGCCAAGCACCGAAGGGTTTGCTGGGTCACGGCCGCCCTGGGCTGGGAGGTGGTCGCCAAACCCTCCGCCGCCGCCCGATACCCGAGACCTCCGTTCCCCCTGCCTGGGCGGGCGAGGGGGCCCTGCCGGGGCGGGCTGGCCGCCAGGCTGGCGTTAAGGCGCCAGCGCCAGCGAAACTGGGCCTCAAGAGGCAGCCGTTGGCCCCCGCCCCCGTCTACGGCCATACCACCCTGAACGCGCCCGATCTCGTCTGATCTCGGAAGCTAAGCAGGGTCGGGCCTGGTTAGTACTTGGATGGGAGACCGCCTGGGAATACCGGGTGCTGTAGGCTTTTTGCCTCCCGCTCCGCCCGCCTTCTCCTTTACTCGCCCGCGGCGGGGGCCGCCGGCTCCGCCCCCGCCGGACCCCGCTGCAGGCCCCACCTCCTCAGGCCCCTCCCACCACGGCGCGCGCCGGCGGGGGCGCTCCCCGCCGGCCCGGCCGGCCAGGCGGCCAGAAGGCGGCCCTGGAAGGCAGCCGCACCCCAGACGCTCACGGCGTGGCTGGCCCGGACCCAGACTCCGCCGCGGGCCCAGTTGCCGTCCTTTCGGCCCGCGAGCCCCTCGACCTGCACCTGGCCGCCCCCACCGGCGCCCAGCCCCGGCGCCGCCACCTGTGTGCCGGTGTGTCCCTCCACAGCTCCCTCCGACAAAAGCCCCGCCCCACCACCACCCCGCCCCCCTGGCGTGTCACCGCGGTTGGGTGCTGGAGCGGCATTGAGGGCAGGGGCCGCTTCCCCGGGCCTGCCGGCCACCAGGGGCGGGGTCCTGAGCTCGGCGGGGGCTGTGGGGGCAAGGGTGGCCTTGCCGGGGCTCAGCGCCCGTGGCGACTCAATGGTGGCTCCCAGTGGCTTCGGGCCAGCTGCTGTCGGGCAGGAGGGCCGGCCCGGGCTGCGGCCGGGCTGCGCCTAGCGCCGCGTGGGTGGGCAGGGCCGATGCCCAAGGGACCGCGGGCCCCGGGCCCTGAAGCCTCCGGGGCCACGTCCCTGTGAGCGACGTGCGGGATCTTGGGCGGGGCGCCAAGCGCCGAAGGGTTTGCTGGGTCACGGCCGCCCTGGGCTGGGAGGTGGTCGCCAAACCCTCCGCCGCCGCCCGATACCCGAGACCTCCGTTCCCCCTGCCTGGGCGGGCGAGGGGGCCCTGCCGGGGCGGGCTGGCCGCCAGGCTGGCGTTTAGGCGCCAGCGCCAGCGAAACTGGGCCTCAAGAGGCCGCCCGCGGCCCCCCGCCCCCGTCTACGGCCATACCACCCTGAACGCGCCCGATCTCGTCTGATCTCGGAAGCTAAGCAGGGTCGGGCCTGGTTAGTACTTGGATGGGAGACCGCCTGGGAATACCGGGTGCTGTAGGCTTTTTGCCTCCCGCTCCGCCCGCCTTCTCCTTTACTCGCCCGCGGCGGGGGGGCCGCCGGCTCCGCCCCCGCCGAGCCCCGCTGCTGGCAGTAGTCAAGGTGGTTTACCTGCCCGAGCAGGAAGCTTGGGCGATGGCTGAAGTGGGAAGAAACTCTTGAGCACAGGTTCTTGGGATCCACGGAGCAGCGCATGCACATGCGATGGGTGCCTACACAGCTGGCTTGCTTGTCTGTGGGGAAAGGCGAGATGGGTCAGGGCCTGGGTTCCTGAGGGGCTGAGAATCAAGGCAGGGATAGAAGAAAGGGGACAGGCCCACATCCCCTGAACCCACGCCGGCGCCCACTCACCTTTGTGGAAAATACGATTGAAAAGTGCCCGCAAGAATCTCTTCAGATGCCTCCAGAGTTGAGGGAAGAAGGGGAGGGGGGAGGCCGGGAGCAGGGTGAGCCCTGAAATCCAACCCTTGTCCGGTCACACCCCAGCAGCCCTCCCACCTCAGCCCCTTCAAGACCCCAGAGCTCCCCCAACCGCGCTGCACAGATCCTGCCCTGACCATAGTCACCATGTTGATCCCCACGTTGAGCAAGATGAAGCTGACCGGGATCAGAAGAATTGAGTATCCTTGCTGCTGGCATTTCCTGGGGATGGGGCCAGTGAACGGCTCGGCTCGGTAGTAGTTTCGCTCACCCATGGCCGTTGGTCCCAGGACTGCCTGGGCCCTCTGCCCTCCAGTTTTAACTGGGAGCCAGACTGGGTCATAATGGGGCAGGTGGTGAGGTCACAGTGAGGGAGGGGGATGAAAAGGAGGGCCCAGAGTGGCATTCCCTGGTAACCAGGGTCAGGTAAGCTGAGCCTGGACAGTCAAACAGGGCCCGGTGGCCGGCATACATCCCCTCGAGCGGTCATTCATTCGCTCACCGCCCGCTGACTCACTTGTTCAAATGACACATTGCGTCTCTTGGCCCCTCTTGAGACTAGGAAGACCTTGGCCTCAGAGGCCTGCTGAAGGCCTGGCTGGAGTCCAGAGCCTCAGCCTTCTTCATGCCCTTCACTGGGCCTGGAGCTGGACCTGCCCAGATGTGGAACCTCCCAGTTTGGAAGCAACTTCTTGTATGAGGCTCTCTGTGGACAGGGACAGCTGAGACACAGAGGAGGTGCCCAGAGACCAGGGGTTTGGAGTCTGCAGCTGCAGATGTACTTAGTGCATGGTATAGGACCAGGAGGGGCCTGCTGGCAGAACTGTGGCCACTAAACCAAAGGGACCCTCAGGCCAACAAGGGGACACTGGCTTCTTATTGCAGGAAGCCAAGCGCAGGGACCCAGGCTGGCAGAAGGAGTGGCGCTTCCAAGCCACAGACCACCAATGTTTCCTGGACTCTGGCGCTCTTTATTCCTCTCTCCATGCCCTGCCGCCCCCTGCCCCTGACCCCATTTGCTGCTGGTAAGTTCATTTTCCCAGTCTGGCTCCCGTGCAGAGAGGGCCTGGAGGCCGAGGTGGAAGGTAGCAGCGAGTTGGCCCGCGCTTGGCCCTCCTGCTGTTGCCGCTTCAGCACCAGACTGTCATACACCTGGTATTTGGCATTGCCTCCCGGGTTCCGGCTGAGTGGCATGAAGGTGGGCGGGGGTGGAGGGTGCTCGGTAGCCTGGACGTCGGGCAGGAGGTGAGAGGGGCGGAGGAGCAGCGCTGAGCTGGGAGCCGGGGCCCACTGGTCCGAGGCCTCGGCCAGTACCGTGAGGGAGGCGGAGGTGGCCACAGGGCGCCGCAAGGGCAGGATCTCAGCCCATTCGGCCGCCGGGTGCCGCACCTCGTGGGGATCGCGGGAGTAATCCAAGTGTCCCGTGGAGGGATGCAGGCTGCGGTTGGACTCGCTGTGAGCACAGCTGGGGAGGCTACGTCTGTGGGCCGGTGGGGTGTCGCGCTACCAGGCGTCGGGCCGGTAGACCCGAGGCACCAGAGCGAATGGAGGCTCAGAGCCCTCCAGACCCAGACTCCGCCATGGGCCCAGTTGCCGTCCTTTCGGCCCGCGAGCCCCTCGACCTGCACCTGGCCGCCCCCACCGGCGCCCAGCCCCGGCGCCGCCACCTGTGTGCCGGTGTGTCCCTCCACAGCTCCCTCCGACAAAAGCCCCGCCCCACCACCACCCCGCCCCTCTGGCGTGTCACCGCGGCCGGGTGCGGGAGCGGGATCGAGGGCAGGGGCCGCTTCCCCGGGCCTGCCGGCCACCAGGGGCGGGGTCCTGAGCTCGGCGGGGGCTGTGGGGGCAAGGGTGGCCTTGCCGGGGCTGAGGGGCCGTGGCGACTCAATGGTGGCTCCCGGTGGCTTCGGGCCGGCTGCTGTCGGGCAGGAGGGCCGGCCCGGGCTGCGGCCGGGCTGCGCCTAGCGCCGCGTGGGCGGGCAGGGCCGATGCCCAAGGGACCGCGGGCCCCGGGCCCTGAAGCCTCCGGGGCCACGTCCCTGTGAGCGACGTGCGGGATCTTGGGCGGGGCGCCAAGCGCCGAAGGGTTTGCTGGGTCACGGCCGCCCTGGGCTGGGAGGTGGTCGCCAAACCCTCCGCCGCCGCCCGATACCCGAGACCTCCGTTCCCCCTGCCTGGGCGGGCGAGGGGGCCCTGCCGGGGCGGGCTGGCCGCCAGGCTGGCGATAAGGCGCCAGCGCCAGCGAAACTGGGCCTCAAGAGGCCGCCCGCGGCCCCCCGCCCCCGTCTACGGCCATACCACCCTGAACGCGCCCGATCTCGTCTGATCTCGGAAGCTAAGCAGGGTCGGGCCTGGTTAGTACTTGGATGGGAGACCGCCTGGGAATACCGGGTGCTGTAGGCTTTTTGCCTCCCGCTCCGCCCGCCTTCTCCTTTACTCGCCCGCGGCGGGGGCCGCCGGCTCCGCCCCCGCCGGACCCCGCTGCAGGCCCCACCTCCTCAGGCCCCTCCCACCACGGCGCGCGCCGGCGGGGCGCTCCCCGCCGGCCCGGCCGGCCAGGCGGCCAGAAGGCGGCCCTGGAAGGCAGCCGCACCCCAGACGCTCCCGGCGTGGCTGGCCCGGACCCAGACTCCGCCGCGGGCCCAGTTGCCGTCCTTTCGGCCCGCGAGCCCCTCGACCTGCACCTGGCCGCCCCCACCGGCGCCCAGCCCCGGCGCCGCCACCTGTGTGCCGGTGTGTCCCTCCACAGCTCCCTCCGACAAAAGCCCCGCCCCACCACCACCCCGCCCCTCTGGCGTGTCACCGCGGCCGGGTGCGGGAGCGGGATCGAGGGCAGGGGCCGCTTCCCCGGGCCTGCCGGCCACCAGGGGCGGGGTCCTGAGCTCGGCGGGGGCTGTGGGGGCAAGGGTGGCCTTGCCGGGGCTGAGGGGCCGTGGCGACTCAATGGTGGCTCCCGGTGGCTTCGGGCCGGCTGCTGTCGGGCAGGAGGGCCGGCCCGGGCTGCGGCCGGGCTGCGCCTAGCGCCGCGTGGGCGGGCAGGGCCGATGCCCAAGGGACCGCGGGCCCCGGGCCCTGAAGCCTCCGGGGCCACGTCCCTGTGAGCGACGTGCGGGATCTTGGGCGGGGCGCCAAGCGCCGAAGGGTTTGCTGGGTCACGGCCGCCCTGGGCTGGGAGGTGGTCGCCAAACCCTCCGCCGCCGCCCGATACCCGAGACCTCCGTTCCCCCTGCCTGGGCGGGCGAGGGGGCCCTGCCGGGGCGGGCTGGCCGCCAGGCTGGCGTTTAGGCGCCAGCGCCAGCGAAACTGGGCCTCAAGAGGCCGCCCGCGGCCCCCCGCCCCCGTCTACGGCCATACCACCCTGAACGCGCCCGATCTCGTCTGATCTCGGAAGCTAAGCAGGGTCGGGCCTGGTTAGTACTTGGATGGGAGACCGCCTGGGAATACCGGGTGCTGTAGGCTTTTTGCCTCCCGCTCCGCCCGCCTTCTCCTTTACTCGCCCGCGGCGGGGGGGCCGCCGGCTCCGCCCCCGCCGAGCCCCGCTGCTGGCAGTAGTCAAGGTGGTTTACCTGCCCGAGCAGGAAGCTTGGGCGATGGCTGAAGTGGGAAGAAACTCTTGAGCACAGGTTCTTGGGATCCACGGAGCAGCGCATGCACATGCGATGGGTGCCTACACAGCTGGCTTGCTTGTCTGTGGGGAAAGGCGAGATGGGTCAGGGCCTGGGTTCCTGAGGGGCTGAGAATCAAGGCAGGGATAGAAGAAAGGGGACAGGCCCACATCCCCTGAACCCACGCCGGCGCCCACTCACCTTTGTGGAAAATACGATTGAAAAGTGCCCGCAAGAATCTCTTCAGATGCCTCCAGAGTTGAGGGAAGAAGGGGAGGGGGGAGGCCGGGAGCAGGGTGAGCCCTGAAATCCAACCCTTGTCCGGTCACACCCCAGCAGCCCTCCCACCTCAGCCCCTTCAAGACCCCAGAGCTCCCCCAACCGCGCTGCACAGATCCTGCCCTGACCATAGTCACCATGTTGATCCCCACGTTGAGCAAGATGAAGCTGACCGGGATCAGAAGAATTGAGTATCCTTGCTGCTGGCATTTCCTGGGGATGGGGCCAGTGAACGGCTCGGCTCGGTAGTAGTTTCGCTCACCCATGGCCGTTGGTCCCAGGACTGCCTGGGCCCTCTGCCCTCCAGTTTTAACTGGGAGCCAGACTGGGTCATAATGGGGCAGGTGGTGAGGTCACAGTGAGGGAGGGGGATGAAAAGGAGGGCCCAGAGTGGCATTCCCTGGTAACCAGGGTCAGGTAAGCTGAGCCTGGACAGTCAAACAGGGCCCGGTGGCCGGCATACATCCCCTCGAGCGGTCATTCATTCGCTCACCGCCCGCTGACTCACTTGTTCAAATGACACATTGCGTCTCTTGGCCCCTCTTGAGACTAGGAAGACCTTGGCCTCAGAGGCCTGCTGAAGGCCTGGCTGGAGTCCAGAGCCTCAGCCTTCTTCATGCCCTTCACTGGGCCTGGAGCTGGACCTGCCCAGATGTGGAACCTCCCAGTTTGGAAGCAACTTCTTGTATGAGGCTCTCTGTGGACAGGGACAGCTGAGACACAGAGGAGGTGCCCAGAGACCAGGGGTTTGGAGTCTGCAGCTGCAGATGTACTTAGTGCATGGTATAGGACCAGGAGGGGCCTGCTGGCAGAACTGTGGCCACTAAACCAAAGGGACCCTCAGGCCAACAAGGGGACACTGGCTTCTTATTGCAGGAAGCCAAGCGCAGGGACCCAGGCTGGCAGAAGGAGTGGCGCTTCCAAGCCACAGACCACCAATGTTTCCTGGACTCTGGCGCTCTTTATTCCTCTCTCCATGCCCTGCCGCCCCCTGCCCCTGACCCCATTTGCTGCTGGTAAGTTCATTTTCCCAGTCTGGCTCCCGTGCAGAGAGGGCCTGGAGGCCGAGGTGGAAGGTAGCAGCGAGTTGGCCCGCGCTTGGCCCTCCTGCTGTTGCCGCTTCAGCACCAGACTGTCATACACCTGGTATTTGGCATTGCCTCCCGGGTTCCGGCTGAGTGGCATGAAGGTGGGCGGGGGTGGAGGGTGCTCGGTAGCCTGGACGTCGGGCAGGAGGTGAGAGGGGCGGAGGAGCAGCGCTGAGCTGGGAGCCGGGGCCCACTGGTCCGAGGCCTCGGCCAGTACCGTGAGGGAGGCGGAGGTGGCCACAGGGCGCCGCAAGGGCAGGATCTCAGCCCATTCGGCCGCCGGGTGCCGCACCTCGTGGGGATCGCGGGAGTAATCCAAGTGTCCCGTGGAGGGATGCAGGCTGCGGTTGGACTCGCTGTGAGCACAGCTGGGGAGGCTACATCTGTGGGCCGGTGGGGTGTCGCGCTACCAGGCGTCGGGCCGGTAGACCCGAGGCACCAGAGCGAATGGAGGCTCAGAGCCCTCCAGACCCAGACTCCGCCATGGGCCCAGTTGCCGTCCTTTCGGCCCGCGAGCCCCTCGACCTGCACCTGGCCGCCCCCACCGGCGCCCAGCCCCGGCGCCGCCACCTGTGTGCCGGTGTGTCCCTCCACAGCTCCCTCCGACAAAAGCCCCGCCCCACCACCACCCCGCCCCTCTGGCGTGTCACCGCGGCCGGGTGCGGGAGCGGGATCGAGGGCAGGGGCCGCTTCCCCGGGCCTGCCGGCCACCAGGGGCGGGGTCCTGAGCTCGGCGGGGGCTGTGGGGGCAAGGGTGGCCTTGCCGGGGCTGAGGGGCCGTGGCGACTCAATGGTGGCTCCCGGTGGCTTCGGGCCGGCTGCTGTCGGGCAGGAGGGCCGGCCCGGGCTGCGGCCGGGCTGCGCCTAGCGCCGCGTGGGCGGGCAGGGCCGATGCCCAAGGGACCGCGGGCCCCGGGCCCTGAAGCCTCCGGGGCCACGTCCCTGTGAGCGACGTGCGGGATCTTGGGCGGGGCGCCAAGCGCCGAAGGGTTTGCTGGGTCACGGCCGCCCTGGGCTGGGAGGTGGTCGCCAAACCCTCCGCCGCCGCCCGATACCCGAGACCTCCGTTCCCCCTGCCTGGGCGGGCGAGGGGGCCCTGCCGGGGCGGGCTGGCCGCCAGGCTGGCGATAAGGCGCCAGCGCCAGCGAAACTGGGCCTCAAGAGGCCGCCCGCGGCCCCCCGCCCCCGTCTACGGCCATACCACCCTGAACGCGCCCGATCTCGTCTGATCTCGGAAGCTAAGCAGGGTCGGGCCTGGTTAGTACTTGGATGGGAGACCGCCTGGGAATACCGGGTGCTGTAGGCTTTTTGCCTCCCGCTCCGCCCGCCTTCTCCTTTACTCGCCCGCGGCGGGGGCCGCCGGCTCCGCCCCCGCCGGACCCCGCTGCAGGCCCCACCTCCTCAGGCCCCTCCCACCACGGCGCGCGCCGGCGGGGCGCTCCCCGCCGGCCCGGCCGGCCAGGCGGCCAGAAGGCGGCCCTGGAAGGCAGCCGCACCCCAGACGCTCCCGGCGTGGCTGGCCCGGACCCAGACTCCGCCGCGGGCCCAGTTGCCGTCCTTTCGGCCCGCGAGCCCCTCGACCTGCACCTGGCCGCCCCCACCGGCGCCCAGCCCCGGCGCCGCCACCTGTGTGCCGGTGTGTCCCTCCACAGCTCCCTCCGACAAAAGCCCCGCCCCACCACCACCCCGCCCCTCTGGCGTGTCACCGCGGCCGGGTGCGGGAGCGGGATCGAGGGCAGGGGCCGCTTCCCCGGGCCTGCCGGCCACCAGGGGCGGGGTCCTGAGCTCGGCGGGGGCTGTGGGGGCAAGGGTGGCCTTGCCGGGGCTGAGGGGCCGTGGCGACTCAATGGTGGCTCCCGGTGGCTTCGGGCCGGCTGCTGTCGGGCAGGAGGGCCGGCCCGGGCTGCGGCCGGGCTGCGCCTAGCGCCGCGTGGGCGGGCAGGGCCGATGCCCAAGGGACCGCGGGCCCCGGGCCCTGAAGCCTCCGGGGCCACGTCCCTGTGAGCGACGTGCGGGATCTTGGGCGGGGCGCCAAGCACCGAAGGGTTTGCTGGGTCACGGCCGCCCTGGGCTGGGAGGTGGTCGCCAAACCCTCCGCCGCCGCCCGATACCCGAGACCTCCGTTCCCCCTGCCTGGGCGGGCGAGGGGGCCCTGCCGGGGCGGGCTGGCCGCCAGGCTGGCGTTAAGGCGCCAGCGCCAGCGAAACTGGGCCTCAAGAGGCAGCCGTTGGCCCCCGCCCCCGTCTACGGCCATACCACCCTGAACGCGCCCGATCTCGTCTGATCTCGGAAGCTAAGCAGGGTCGGGCCTGGTTAGTACTTGGATGGGAGACCGCCTGGGAATACCGGGTGCTGTAGGCTTTTTGCCTCCCGCTCCGCCCGCCTTCTCCTTTACTCGCCCGCGGCGGGGGCCGCCGGCTCCGCCCCCGCCGGACCCCGCTGCAGGCCCCACCTCCTCAGGCCCCTCCCACCACGGCGCGCGCCGGCGGGGGCGCTCCCCGCCGGCCCGGCCGGCCAGGCGGCCAGAAGGCGGCCCTGGAAGGCAGCCGCACCCCAGACGCTCACGGCGTGGCTGGCCCGGACCCAGACTCCGCCGCGGGCCCAGTTGCCGTCCTTTCGGCCCGCGAGCCCCTCGACCTGCACCTGGCCGCCCCCACCGGCGCCCAGCCCCGGCGCCGCCACCTGTGTGCCGGTGTGTCCCTCCACAGCTCCCTCCGACAAAAGCCCCGCCCCACCACCACCCCGCCCCCCTGGCGTGTCACCGCGGTTGGGTGCTGGAGCGGCATTGAGGGCAGGGGCCGCTTCCCCGGGCCTGCCGGCCACCAGGGGCGGGGTCCTGAGCTCGGCGGGGGCTGTGGGGGCAAGGGTGGCCTTGCCGGGGCTCAGCGCCCGTGGCGACTCAATGGTGGCTCCCAGTGGCTTCGGGCCAGCTGCTGTCGGGCAGGAGGGCCGGCCCGGGCTGCGGCCGGGCTGCGCCTAGCGCCGCGTGGGTGGGCAGGGCCGATGCCCAAGGGACCGCGGGCCCCGGGCCCTGAAGCCTCCGGGGCCACGTCCCTGTGAGCGACGTGCGGGATCTTGGGCGGGGCGCCAAGCGCCGAAGGGTTTGCTGGGTCACGGCCGCCCTGGGCTGGGAGGTGGTCGCCAAACCCTCCGCCGCCGCCCGATACCCGAGACCTCCGTTCCCCCTGCCTGGGCGGGCGAGGGGGCCCTGCCGGGGCGGGCTGGCCGCCAGGCTGGCGTTTAGGCGCCAGCGCCAGCGAAACTGGGCCTCAAGAGGCCGCCCGCGGCCCCCCGCCCCCGTCTACGGCCATACCACCCTGAACGCGCCCGATCTCGTCTGATCTCGGAAGCTAAGCAGGGTCGGGCCTGGTTAGTACTTGGATGGGAGACCGCCTGGGAATACCGGGTGCTGTAGGCTTTTTGCCTCCCGCTCCGCCCGCCTTCTCCTTTACTCGCCCGCGGCGGGGGGGCCGCCGGCTCCGCCCCCGCCGAGCCCCGCTGCTGGCAGTAGTCAAGGTGGTTTACCTTCCCGAGCAGGAAGCTTGGGCGATGGCTGAAGTGGGAAGAAACTCTTGAGCACAGGTTCTTGGGATCCACGGAGCAGCGCATGCACATGCGATGGGTGCCTACACAGCTGGCTTGCTTGTCTGTGGGGAAAGGCGAGATGGGTCAGGGCCTGGGTTCCTGAGGGGCTGAGAATCAAGGCAGGGATAGAAGAAAGGGGACAGGCCCACATCCCCTGAACCCACGCCGGCGCCCACTCACCTTTGTGGAAAATACGATTGAAAAGTGCCCGCAAGAATCTCTTCAGATGCCTCCAGAGTTGAGGGAAGAAGGGGAGGGGGGAGGCCGGGAGCAGGGTGAGCCCTGAAATCCAACCCTTGTCCGGTCACACCCCAGCAGCCCTCCCACCTCAGCCCCTTCAAGACCCCAGAGCTCCCCCAACCGCGCTGCACAGATCCTGCCCTGACCATAGTCACCATGTTGATCCCCACGTTGAGCAAGATGAAGCTGACCGGGATCAGAAGAATTGAGTATCCTTGCTGCTGGCATTTCCTGGGGATGGGGCCAGTGAACGGCTCGGCTCGGTAGTAGTTTCGCTCACCCATGGCCGTTGGTCCCAGGACTGCCTGGGCCCTCTGCCCTCCAGTTTTAACTGGGAGCCAGACTGGGTCATAATGGGGCAGGTGGTGAGGTCACAGTGAGGGAGGGGGATGAAAAGGAGGGCCCAGAGTGGCATTCCCTGGTAACCAGGGTCAGGTAAGCTGAGCCTGGACAGTCAAACAGGGCCCGGTGGCCGGCATACATCCCCTCGAGCGGTCATTCATTCGCTCACCGCCCGCTGACTCACTTGTTCAAATGACACATTGCGTCTCTTGGCCCCTCTTGAGACTAGGAAGACCTTGGCCTCAGAGGCCTGCTGAAGGCCTGGCTGGAGTCCAGAGCCTCAGCCTTCTTCATGCCCTTCACTGGGCCTGGAGCTGGACCTGCCCAGATGTGGAACCTCCCAGTTTGGAAGCAACTTCTTGTATGAGGCTCTCTGTGGACAGGGACAGCTGAGACACAGAGGAGGTGCCCAGAGACCAGGGGTTTGGAGTCTGCAGCTGCAGATGTACTTAGTGCATGGTATAGGACCAGGAGGGGCCTGCTGGCAGAACTGTGGCCACTAAACCAAAGGGACCCTCAGGCCAACAAGGGGACACTGGCTTCTTATTGCAGGAAGCCAAGCGCAGGGACCCAGGCTGGCAGAAGGAGTGGCGCTTCCAAGCCACAGACCACCAATGTTTCCTGGACTCTGGCGCTCTTTATTCCTCTCTCCATGCCCTGCCGCCCCCTGCCCCTGACCCCATTTGCTGCTGGTAAGTTCATTTTCCCAGTCTGGCTCCCGTGCAGAGAGGGCCTGGAGGCCGAGGTGGAAGGTAGCAGCGAGTTGGCCCGCGCTTGGCCCTCCTGCTGTTGCCGCTTCAGCACCAGACTGTCATACACCTGGTATTTGGCATTGCCTCCCGGGTTCCGGCTGAGTGGCATGAAGGTGGGCGGGGGTGGAGGGTGCTCGGTAGCCTGGACGTCGGGCAGGAGGTGAGAGGGGCGGAGGAGCAGCGCTGAGCTGGGAGCCGGGGCCCACTGGTCCGAGGCCTCGGCCAGTACCGTGAGGGAGGCGGAGGTGGCCACAGGGCGCCGCAAGGGCAGGATCTCAGCCCATTCGGCCGCCGGGTGCCGCACCTCGTGGGGATCGCGGGAGTAATCCAAGTGTCCCGTGGAGGGATGCAGGCTGCGGTTGGACTCGCTGTGAGCACAGCTGGGGAGGCTACGTCTGTGGGCCGGTGGGGTGTCGCGCTACCAGGCGTCGGGCCGGTAGACCCGAGGCACCAGAGCGAATGGAGGCTCAGAGCCCTCCAGACCCAGACTCCGCCATGGGCCCAGTTGCCGTCCTTTCGGCCCGCGAGCCCCTCGACCTGCACCTGGCCGCCCCCACCGGCGCCCAGCCCCGGCGCCGCCACCTGTGTGCCGGTGTGTCCCTCCACAGCTCCCTCCGACAAAAGCCCCGCCCCACCACCACCCCGCCCCTCTGGCGTGTCACCGCGGCCGGGTGCGGGAGCGGGATCGAGGGCAGGGGCCGCTTCCCCGGGCCTGCCGGCCACCAGGGGCGGGGTCCTGAGCTCGGCGGGGGCTGTGGGGGCAAGGGTGGCCTTGCCGGGGCTGAGGGGCCGTGGCGACTCAATGGTGGCTCCCGGTGGCTTCGGGCCGGCTGCTGTCGGGCAGGAGGGCCGGCCCGGGCTGCGGCCGGGCTGCGCCTAGCGCCGCGTGGGCGGGCAGGGCCGATGCCCAAGGGACCGCGGGCCCCGGGCCCTGAAGCCTCCGGGGCCACGTCCCTGTGAGCGACGTGCGGGATCTTGGGCGGGGCGCCAAGCGCCGAAGGGTTTGCTGGGTCACGGCCGCCCTGGGCTGGGAGGTGGTCGCCAAACCCTCCGCCGCCGCCCGATACCCGAGACCTCCGTTCCCCCTGCCTGGGCGGGCGAGGGGGCCCTGCCGGGGCGGGCTGGCCGCCAGGCTGGCGATAAGGCGCCAGCGCCAGCGAAACTGGGCCTCAAGAGGCCGCCCGCGGCCCCCCGCCCCCGTCTACGGCCATACCACCCTGAACGCGCCCGATCTCGTCTGATCTCGGAAGCTAAGCAGGGTCGGGCCTGGTTAGTACTTGGATGGGAGACCGCCTGGGAATACCGGGTGCTGTAGGCTTTTTGCCTCCCGCTCCGCCCGCCTTCTCCTTTACTCGCCCGCGGCGGGGGCCGCCGGCTCCGCCCCCGCCGGACCCCGCTGCAGGCCCCACCTCCTCAGGCCCCTCCCACCACGGCGCGCGCCGGCGGGGCGCTCCCCGCCGGCCCGGCCGGCCAGGCGGCCAGAAGGCGGCCCTGGAAGGCAGCCGCACCCCAGACGCTCCCGGCGTGGCTGGCCCGGACCCAGACTCCGCCGCGGGCCCAGTTGCCGTCCTTTCGGCCCGCGAGCCCCTCGACCTGCACCTGGCCGCCCCCACCGGCGCCCAGCCCCGGCGCCGCCACCTGTGTGCCGGTGTGTCCCTCCACAGCTCCCTCCGACAAAAGCCCCGCCCCACCACCACCCCGCCCCTCTGGCGTGTCACCGCGGCCGGGTGCGGGAGCGGGATCGAGGGCAGGGGCCGCTTCCCCGGGCCTGCCGGCCACCAGGGGCGGGGTCCTGAGCTCGGCGGGGGCTGTGGGGGCAAGGGTGGCCTTGCCGGGGCTGAGGGGCCGTGGCGACTCAATGGTGGCTCCCGGTGGCTTCGGGCCGGCTGCTGTCGGGCAGGAGGGCCGGCCCGGGCTGCGGCCGGGCTGCGCCTAGCGCCGCGTGGGCGGGCAGGGCCGATGCCCAAGGGACCGCGGGCCCCGGGCCCTGAAGCCTCCGGGGCCACGTCCCTGTGAGCGACGTGCGGGATCTTGGGCGGGGCGCCAAGCGCCGAAGGGTTTGCTGGGTCACGGCCGCCCTGGGCTGGGAGGTGGTCGCCAAACCCTCCGCCGCCGCCCGATACCCGAGACCTCCGTTCCCCCTGCCTGGGCGGGCGAGGGGGCCCTGCCGGGGCGGGCTGGCCGCCAGGCTGGCGTTTAGGCGCCAGCGCCAGCGAAACTGGGCCTCAAGAGGCCGCCCGCGGCCCCCCGCCCCCGTCTACGGCCATACCACCCTGAACGCGCCCGATCTCGTCTGATCTCGGAAGCTAAGCAGGGTCGGGCCTGGTTAGTACTTGGATGGGAGACCGCCTGGGAATACCGGGTGCTGTAGGCTTTTTGCCTCCCGCTCCGCCCGCCTTCTCCTTTACTCGCCCGCGGCGGGGGGGCCGCCGGCTCCGCCCCCGCCGAGCCCCGCTGCTGGCAGTAGTCAAGGTGGTTTACCTGCCCGAGCAGGAAGCTTGGGCGATGGCTGAAGTGGGAAGAAACTCTTGAGCACAGGTTCTTGGGATCCACGGAGCAGCGCATGCACATGCGATGGGTGCCTACACAGCTGGCTTGCTTGTCTGTGGGGAAAGGCGAGATGGGTCAGGGCCTGGGTTCCTGAGGGGCTGAGAATCAAGGCAGGGATAGAAGAAAGGGGACAGGCCCACATCCCCTGAACCCACGCCGGCGCCCACTCACCTTTGTGGAAAATACGATTGAAAAGTGCCCGCAAGAATCTCTTCAGATGCCTCCAGAGTTGAGGGAAGAAGGGGAGGGGGGAGGCCGGGAGCAGGGTGAGCCCTGAAATCCAACCCTTGTCCGGTCACACCCCAGCAGCCCTCCCACCTCAGCCCCTTCAAGACCCCAGAGCTCCCCCAACCGCGCTGCACAGATCCTGCCCTGACCATAGTCACCATGTTGATCCCCACGTTGAGCAAGATGAAGCTGACCGGGATCAGAAGAATTGAGTATCCTTGCTGCTGGCATTTCCTGGGGATGGGGCCAGTGAACGGCTCGGCTCGGTAGTAGTTTCGCTCACCCATGGCCGTTGGTCCCAGGACTGCCTGGGCCCTCTGCCCTCCAGTTTTAACTGGGAGCCAGACTGGGTCATAATGGGGCAGGTGGTGAGGTCACAGTGAGGGAGGGGGATGAAAAGGAGGGCCCAGAGTGGCATTCCCTGGTAACCAGGGTCAGGTAAGCTGAGCCTGGACAGTCAAACAGGGCCCGGTGGCCGGCATACATCCCCTCGAGCGGTCATTCATTCGCTCACCGCCCGCTGACTCACTTGTTCAAATGACACATTGCGTCTCTTGGCCCCTCTTGAGACTAGGAAGACCTTGGCCTCAGAGGCCTGCTGAAGGCCTGGCTGGAGTCCAGAGCCTCAGCCTTCTTCATGCCCTTCACTGGGCCTGGAGCTGGACCTGCCCAGATGTGGAACCTCCCAGTTTGGAAGCAACTTCTTGTATGAGGCTCTCTGTGGACAGGGACAGCTGAGACACAGAGGAGGTGCCCAGAGACCAGGGGTTTGGAGTCTGCAGCTGCAGATGTACTTAGTGCATGGTATAGGACCAGGAGGGGCCTGCTGGCAGAACTGTGGCCACTAAACCAAAGGGACCCTCAGGCCAACAAGGGGACACTGGCTTCTTATTGCAGGAAGCCAAGCGCAGGGACCCAGGCTGGCAGAAGGAGTGGCGCTTCCAAGCCACAGACCACCAATGTTTCCTGGACTCTGGCGCTCTTTATTCCTCTCTCCATGCCCTGCCGCCCCCTGCCCCTGACCCCATTTGCTGCTGGTAAGTTCATTTTCCCAGTCTGGCTCCCGTGCAGAGAGGGCCTGGAGGCCGAGGTGGAAGGTAGCAGCGAGTTGGCCCGCGCTTGGCCCTCCTGCTGTTGCCGCTTCAGCACCAGACTGTCATACACCTGGTATTTGGCATTGCCTCCCGGGTTCCGGCTGAGTGGCATGAAGGTGGGCGGGGGTGGAGGGTGCTCGGTAGCCTGGACGTCGGGCAGGAGGTGAGAGGGGCGGAGGAGCAGCGCTGAGCTGGGAGCCGGGGCCCACTGGTCCGAGGCCTCGGCCAGTACCGTGAGGGAGGCGGAGGTGGCCACAGGGCGCCGCAAGGGCAGGATCTCAGCCCATTCGGCCGCCGGGTGCCGCACCTCGTGGGGATCGCGGGAGTAATCCAAGTGTCCCGTGGAGGGATGCAGGCTGCGGTTGGACTCGCTGTGAGCACAGCTGGGGAGGCTACGTCTGTGGGCCGGTGGGGTGTCGCGCTACCAGGCGTCGGGCCGGTAGACCCGAGGCACCAGAGCGAATGGAGGCTCAGAGCCCTCCAGACCCAGACTCCGCCATGGGCCCAGTTGCCGTCCTTTCGGCCCGCGAGCCCCTCGACCTGCACCTGGCCGCCCCCACCGGCGCCCAGCCCCGGCGCCGCCACCTGTGTGCCGGTGTGTCCCTCCACAGCTCCCTCCGACAAAAGCCCCGCCCCACCACCACCCCGCCCCTCTGGCGTGTCACCGCGGCCGGGTGCGGGAGCGGGATCGAGGGCAGGGGCCGCTTCCCCGGGCCTGCCGGCCACCAGGGGCGGGGTCCTGAGCTCGGCGGGGGCTGTGGGGGCAAGGGTGGCCTTGCCGGGGCTGAGGGGCCGTGGCGACTCAATGGTGGCTCCCGGTGGCTTCGGGCCGGCTGCTGTCGGGCAGGAGGGCCGGCCCGGGCTGCGGCCGGGCTGCGCCTAGCGCCGCGTGGGTGGGCAGGGCCGATGCCCAAGGGACCGCGGGCCCCGGGCCCTGAAGCCTCCGGGGCCACGTCCCTGTGAGCGACGTGCGGGATCTTGGGCGGGGCGCCAAGCGCCGAAGGGTTTGCTGGGTCACGGCCGCCCTGGGCTGGGAGGTGGTCGCCAAACCCTCCGCCGCCGCCCGATACCCGAGACCTCCGTTCCCCCTGCCTGGGCGGGCGAGGGGGCCCTGCCGGGGCGGGCTGGCCGCCAGGCTGGCGTTTAGGCGCCAGCGCCAGCGAAACTGGGCCTCAAGAGGCCGCCCGCGACCCCCCGACCCGTCTACAGCCATACCACCCTGAACGCGCCCGATCTCGTCTGATCTCGGAAGCTAAGCAGGGTCGGGCCTGGTTAGTACTTGGATGGGAGACCGCCTGGGAATACCGGGTGCTGTAGGCTTTTTGCCTCCCGCTCCGCCCGCCTTCTCCTTTACTCGCCCGCGGCGGGGGGGCCGCCGGCTCCGCCCCCGCCGAGCCCCGCTGCTGGCAGTAGTCAAGGTGGTTTACCTGCCCGAGCAGGAAGCTTGGGCGATGGCTGAAGTGGGAAGAAACTCTTGAGCACAGGTTCTTGGGATCCACGGAGCAGCGCATGCACATGCGATGGGTGCCTACACAGCTGGCTTGCTTGTCTGTGGGGAAAGGCGAGATGGGTCAGGGCCTGGGTTCCTGAGGGGCTGAGAATCAAGGCAGGGATAGAAGAAAGGGGACAGGCCCACATCCCCTGAACCCACGCCGGCGCCCACTCACCTTTGTGGAAAATACGATTGAAAAGTGCCCGCAAGAATCTCTTCAGATGCCTCCAGAGTTGAGGGAAGAAGGGGAGGGGGGAGGCCGGGAGCAGGGTGAGCCCTGAAATCCAACCCTTGTCCGGTCACACCCCAGCAGCCCTCCCACCTCAGCCCCTTCAAGACCCCAGAGCTCCCCCAACCGCGCTGCACAGATCCTGCCCTGACCATAGTCACCATGTTGATCCCCACGTTGAGCAAGATGAAGCTGACCGGGATCAGAAGAATTGAGTATCCTTGCTGCTGGCATTTCCTGGGGATGGGGCCAGTGAACGGCTCGGCTCGGTAGTAGTTTCGCTCACCCATGGCCGTTGGTCCCAGGACTGCCTGGGCCCTCTGCCCTCCAGTTTTAACTGGGAGCCAGACTGGGTCATAATGGGGCAGGTGGTGAGGTCACAGTGAGGGAGGGGGATGAAAAGGAGGGCCCAGAGTGGCATTCCCTGGTAACCAGGGTCAGGTAAGCTGAGCCTGGACAGTCAAACAGGGCCCGGTGGCCGGCATACATCCCCTCGAGCGGTCATTCATTCGCTCACCGCCCGCTGACTCACTTGTTCAAATGACACATTGCGTCTCTTGGCCCCTCTTGAGACTAGGAAGACCTTGGCCTCAGAGGCCTGCTGAAGGCCTGGCTGGAGTCCAGAGCCTCAGCCTTCTTCATGCCCTTCACTGGGCCTGGAGCTGGACCTGCCCAGATGTGGAACCTCCCAGTTTGGAAGCAACTTCTTGTATGAGGCTCTCTGTGGACAGGGACAGCTGAGACACAGAGGAGGTGCCCAGAGACCAGGGGTTTGGAGTCTGCAGCTGCAGATGTACTTAGTGCATGGTATAGGACCAGGAGGGGCCTGCTGGCAGAACTGTGGCCACTAAACCAAAGGGACCCTCAGGCCAACAAGGGGACACTGGCTTCTTATTGCAGGAAGCCAAGCGCAGGGACCCAGGCTGGCAGAAGGAGTGGCGCTTCCAAGCCACAGACCACCAATGTTTCCTGGACTCTGGCGCTCTTTATTCCTCTCTCCATGCCCTGCCGCCCCCTGCCCCTGACCCCATTTGCTGCTGGTAAGTTCATTTTCCCAGTCTGGCTCCCGTGCAGAGAGGGCCTGGAGGCCGAGGTGGAAGGTAGCAGCGAGTTGGCCCGCGCTTGGCCCTCCTGCTGTTGCCGCTTCAGCACCAGACTGTCATACACCTGGTATTTGGCATTGCCTCCCGGGTTCCGGCTGAGTGGCATGAAGGTGGGCGGGGGTGGAGGGTGCTCGGTAGCCTGGACGTCGGGCAGGAGGTGAGAGGGGCGGAGGAGCAGCGCTGAGCTGGGAGCCGGGGCCCACTGGTCCGAGGCCTCGGCCAGTACCGTGAGGGAGGCGGAGGTGGCCACAGGGCGCCGCAAGGGCAGGATCTCAGTCCATTCGGCCGCCGGGTGCCGCACCTCGTGGGGATCGCGGGAGTAATCCAAGTGTCCCGTGGAGGGATGCAGGCTGCGGTGGGACTCGCTGTGAGCACAGCTGGGGAGGCTACGTCTGTGGGCCGGTGGGGTGTCGCGCTACCAGGCGTCGGGCCGGTAGACCCGAGGCACCAGAGCGAATGGAGGCTCAGAGCCCTCCAGACCCAGACTCCGCCGCGGGCCCAGTTGCCGTCCTTTCGGCCCGCGAGCCCCTCGACCTGCACCTGGCCGCCCCCACCGGCGCCCAGCCCCGGCGCCGCCACCTGTGTGCCGGTGTGTCCCTCCACAGCTCCCTCCGACAAAAGCCCCGCCCCACCACCACCCCGCCCCTCTGGCGTGTCACCGCGGCCGGGTGCGGGAGCGGGATCGAGGGCAGGGGCCGCTTCCCCGGGCCTGCCGGCCACCAGGGGCGGGGTCCTGAGCTCGGCGGGGGCTGTGGGGGCAAGGGTGGCCTTGCCGGGGCTGAGGGGCCGTGGCGACTCAATGGTGGCTCCCGGTGGCTTCGGGCCGGCTGCTGTCGGGCAGGAGGGCCGGCCCGGGCTGCGGCCGGGCTGCGCCTAGCGCCGCGTGGGCGGGCAGGGCCGATGCCCAAGGGACCGCGGGCCCCGGGCCCTGAAGCCTCCGGGGCCACGTCCCTGTGAGCGACGTGCGGGATCTTGGGCGGGGCGCCAAGCGCCGAAGGGTTTGCTGGGTCACGGCCGCCCTGGGCTGGGAGGTGGTCGCCAAACCCTCCGCCGCCGCCCGATACCCGAGACCTCCGTTCCCCCTGCCTGGGCGGGCGAGGGGGCCCTGCTGGGGCGGGCTGGCCGCCAGGCTGGCGATAAGGCGCCAGCGCCAGCGAAACTGGGCCTCAAGAGGCCGCCCGCGGCCCCCCGCCCCCGTCTACGGCCATACCACCCTGAACGCGCCCGATCTCGTCTGATCTCGGAAGCTAAGCAGGGTCGGGCCTGGTTAGTACTTGGATGGGAGACCGCCTGGGAATACCGGGTGCTGTAGGCTTTTTGCCTCCCGCTCCGCCCGCCTTCTCCTTTACTCGCCCGCGGCGGGGGCCGCCGGCTCCGCCCCCGCCGGACCCCGCTGCAGGCCCCACCTCCTCAGGCCCCTCCCACCACGGCGCGCGCCGGCGGGGTGCTCCCCGCCGGCCCGGCCGGCCAGGCGGCCAGAAGGCGGCCCTGGAAGGCAGCCGCACCCCAGACGCTCCCGGCGTGGCTGGCCCGGACCCAGACTCCGCCGCGGGCCCAGTTGCCGTCCTTTCGGCCCGCGAGCCCCTCGACCTGCACCTGGCCGCCCCCACCGGCGCCCAGCCCCGGCGCCGCCACCTGTGTGCCGGTGTGTCCCTCCACAGCTCCCTCCGACAAAAGCCCCGCCCCACCACCACCCCGCCCCTCTGGCGTGTCACCGCGGCCGGGTGCGGGAGCGGGATCGAGGGCAGGGGCCGCTTCCCCGGGCCTGCCGGCCACCAGGGGCGGGGTCCTGAGCTCGGCGGGGGCTGTTGGGGCAAGGGTGGCCTTGCCGGGGCTCAGGGCCCGTGGCGACTCAATGGTGGCTCCCAGTGGCTTCGGGCCAGCTGCTGTCGGGCAGGAGGGCCGGCCCGGGCTGCGGCCGGGCTGCGCCTAGTGCCGCGTGGGTGGGCAGGGCCGATGCCCAAGGGACCGCGGGCCCCGGGCCCTGAAGCCTCCGGGGCCACGTCCCTGTGAGCGACGTGCGGGATCTTGGGCGGGGCGCCAAGCGCCGAAGGGTTTGCTGGGTCACGGCCGCCCTGGGCTGGGAGGTGGTCGCCAAACCCTCCGCCGCCGCCCGATACCCGAGACCTCCGTTCCCCCTGCCTGGGCGGGCGAGGGGGCCCTGCCGGGGCGGGCTGGCCGCCAGGCTGGCGTTTAGGCGCCAGCGCCAGCGAAACTGGGCCTCAAGAGGCCGCCCGCGACCCCCCGACCCCGTCTACGGCCATACCACCCTGAACGCGCCCGATCTCGTCTGATCTCGGAAGCTAAGCAGGGTCGGGCCTGGTTAGTACTTGGATGGGAGACCGCCTGGGAATACCGGGTGCTGTAGGCTTTTTGCCTCCCGCTCCGCCCGCCTTCTCCTTTACTCGCCCGCGGCGGGGGGGCCGCCGGCTCCGCCCCCGCCGAGCCCCGCTGCTGGCAGTAGTCAAGGTGGTTTACCTGCCCGAGCAGGAAGCTTGGGCGATGGCTGAAGTGGGAAGAAACTCTTGAGCACAGGTTCTTGGGATCCACGGAGCAGCGCATGCACATGCGATGGGTGCCTACACAGCTGGCTTGCTTGTCTGTGGGGAAAGGCGAGATGGGTCAGGGCCTGGGTTCCTGAGGGGCTGAGAATCAAGGCAGGGATAGAAGAAAGGGGACAGGCCCACATCCCCTGAACCCACGCCGGCGCCCACTCACCTTTGTGGAAAATACGATTGAAAAGTGCCCGCAAGAATCTCTTCAGATGCCTCCAGAGTTGAGGGAAGAAGGGGAGGGGGGAGGCCGGGAGCAGGGTGAGCCCTGAAATCCAACCCTTGTCCGGTCACACCCCAGCAGCCCTCCCACCTCAGCCCCTTCAAGACCCCAGAGCTCCCCCAACCGCGCTGCACAGATCCTGCCCTGACCATAGTCACCATGTTGATCCCCACGTTGAGCAAGATGAAGCTGACCGGGATCAGAAGAATTGAGTATCCTTGCTGCTGGCATTTCCTGGGGATGGGGCCAGTGAACGGCTCGGCTCGGTAGTAGTTTCGCTCACCCATGGCCGTTGGTCCCAGGACTGCCTGGGCCCTCTGCCCTCCAGTTTTAACTGGGAGCCAGACTGGGTCATAATGGGGCAGGTGGTGAGGTCACAGTGAGGGAGGGGGATGAAAAGGAGGGCCCAGAGTGGCATTCCCTGGTAACCAGGGTCAGGTAAGCTGAGCCTGGACAGTCAAACAGGGCCCGGTGGCCGGCATACATCCCCTCGAGCGGTCATTCATTCGCTCACCGCCCGCTGACTCACTTGTTCAAATGACACATTGCGTCTCTTGGCCCCTCTTGAGACTAGGAAGACCTTGGCCTCAGAGGCCTGCTGAAGGCCTGGCTGGAGTCCAGAGCCTCAGCCTTCTTCATGCCCTTCACTGGGCCTGGAGCTGGACCTGCCCAGATGTGGAACCTCCCAGTTTGGAAGCAACTTCTTGTATGAGGCTCTCTGTGGACAGGGACAGCTGAGACACAGAGGAGGTGCCCAGAGACCAGGGGTTTGGAGTCTGCAGCTGCAGATGTACTTAGTGCATGGTATAGGACCAGGAGGGGCCTGCTGGCAGAACTGTGGCCACTAAACCAAAGGGACCCTCAGGCCAACAAGGGGACACTGGCTTCTTATTGCAGGAAGCCAAGCGCAGGGACCCAGGCTGGCAGAAGGAGTGGCGCTTCCAAGCCACAGACCACCAATGTTTCCTGGACTCTGGCGCTCTTTATTCCTCTCTCCATGCCCTGCCGCCCCCTGCCCCTGACCCCATTTGCTGCTGGTAAGTTCATTTTCCCAGTCTGGCTCCCGTGCAGAGAGGGCCTGGAGGCCGAGGTGGAAGGTAGCAGCGAGTTGGCCCGCGCTTGGCCCTCCTGCTGTTGCCGCTTCAGCACCAGACTGTCATACACCTGGTATTTGGCATTGCCTCCCGGGTTCCGGCTGAGTGGCATGAAGGTGGGCGGGGGTGGAGGGTGCTCGGTAGCCTGGACGTCGGGCAGGAGGTGAGAGGGGCGGAGGAGCAGCGCTGAGCTGGGAGCCGGGGCCCACTGGTCCGAGGCCTCGGCCAGTACCGTGAGGGAGGCGGAGGTGGCCACAGGGCGCCGCAAGGGCAGGATCTCAGCCCATTCGGCCGCCGGGTGCCGCACCTCGTGGGGATCGCGGGAGTAATCCAAGTGTCCCGTGGAGGGATGCAGGCTGCGGTTGGACTCGCTGTGAGCACAGCTGGGGAGGCTACGTCTGTGGGCCGGTGGGGTGTCGCGCTACCAGGCGTCGGGCCGGTAGACCCGAGGCACCAGAGCGAATGGAGGCTCAGAGCCCTCCAGACCCAGACTCCGCCAT
Source organism: Grampus griseus (assembly GCF_964374135.1). Classification (NCBI taxonomy): domain Eukaryota; kingdom Metazoa; phylum Chordata; class Mammalia; order Artiodactyla; family Delphinidae; genus Grampus; species Grampus griseus. The sequence goes on from NW_028133072.1 coordinate 247,757, forward strand.
GGGCCCAGTTGCCGTCCTTTCGGCCCGCGAGCCCCTCGACCTGCACCTGGCCGCCCCCACCGGCGCCCAGCCCCGGCGCCGCCACCTGTGTGCCGGTGTGTCCCTCCACAGCTCCCTCCGACAAAAGCCCCGCCCCACCACCACCCCGCCCCTCTGGCGTGTCACCGCGGCCGGGTGCGGGAGCGGGATCGAGGGCAGGGGCCGCTTCCCCGGGCCTGCCGGCCACCAGGGGCGGGGTCCTGAGCTCGGCGGGGGCTGTGGGGGCAAGGGTGGCCTTGCCGGGGCTGAGGGGCCGTGGCGACTCAATGGTGGCTCCCGGTGGCTTCGGGCCGGCTGCTGTCGGGCAGGAGGGCCGGCCCGGGCTGCGGCCGGGCTGCGCCTAGCGCCGCGTGGGCGGGCAGGGCCGATGCCCAAGGGACCGCGGGCCCCGGGCCCTGAAGCCTCCGGGGCCACGTCCCTGTGAGCGACGTGCGGGATCTTGGGCGGGGCGCCAAGCGCCGAAGGGTTTGCTGGGTCACGGCCGCCCTGGGCTGGGAGGTGGTCGCCAAACCCTCCGCCGCCGCCCGATACCCGAGACCTCCGTTCCCCCTGCCTGGGCGGGCGAGGGGGCCCTGCCGGGGCGGGCTGGCCGCCAGGCTGGCGATAAGGCGCCAGCGCCAGCGAAACTGGGCCTCAAGAGGCCGCCCGCGGCCCCCCGCCCCCGTCTACGGCCATACCACCCTGAACGCGCCCGATCTCGTCTGATCTCGGAAGCTAAGCAGGGTCGGGCCTGGTTAGTACTTGGATGGGAGACCGCCTGGGAATACCGGGTGCTGTAGGCTTTTTGCCTCCCGCTCCGCCCGCCTTCTCCTTTACTCGCCCGCGGCGCGGGCCGCCGGCTCCGCCCCCGCCGGACCCCGCTGCAGGCCCCACCTCCTCAGGCCCCTCCCACCACGGCGCGCGCCGGCGGGGTGCTCCCCGCCGGCCCGGCCGGCCAGGCGGCCAGAAGGCGGCCCTGGAAGGCAGCCGCACCCCAGACGCTCCCGGCGTGGCTGGCCCGGACCCAGACTCCGCCGCGGGCCCAGTTGCCGTCCTTTCGGCCCGCGAGCCCCTCGACCTGCACCTGGCCGCCCCCACCGGCGCCCAGCCCCGGCGCCGCCACCTGTGTGCCGGTGTGTCCCTCCACAGCTCCCTCCGACAAAAGCCCCGCCCCACCACCACCCCGCCCCTCTGGCGTGTCACCGCGGCCGGGTGCGGGAGCGGGATCGAGGGCAGGGGCCGCTTCCCCGGGCCTGCCGGCCACCAGGGGCGGGGTCCTGAGCTCGGCGGGGGCTGTTGGGGCAAGGGTGGCCTTGCCGGGGCTCAGGGCCCGTGGCGACTCAATGGTGGCTCCCAGTGGCTTCGGGCCAGCTGCTGTCGGGCAGGAGGGCCGGCCCGGGCTGCGGCCGGGCTGCGCCTAGTGCCGCGTGGGTGGGCAGGGCCGATGCCCAAGGGACCGCGGGCCCCGGGCCCTGAAGCCTCCGGGGCCACGTCCCTGTGAGCGACGTGCGGGATCTTGGGCGGGGCGCCAAGCGCCGAAGGGTTTGCTGGGTCACGGCCGCCCTGGGCTGGGAGGTGGTCGCCAAACCCTCCGCCGCCGCCCGATACCCGAGACCTCCGTTCCCCCTGCCTGGGCGGGCGAGGGGGCCCTGCCGGGGCGGGCTGGCCGCCAGGCTGGCGTTTAGGCGCCAGCGCCAGCGAAACTGGGCCTCAAGAGGCCGCCCGCGGCCCCCCGCCCCCGTCTACGGCCATACCACCCTGAACGCGCCCGATCTCGTCTGATCTCGGAAGCTAAGCAGGGTCGGGCCTGGTTAGTACTTGGATGGGAGACCGCCTGGGAATACCGGGTGCTGTAGGCTTTTTGCCTCCCGCTCCGCCCGCCTTCTCCTTTACTCGCCCGCGGCGGGGGGGCCGCCGGCTCCGCCCCCGCCGAGCCCCGCTGCTGGCAGTAGTCAAGGTGGTTTACCTGCCCGAGCAGGAAGCTTGGGCGATGGCTGAAGTGGGAAGAAACTCTTGAGCACAGGTTCTTGGGATCCACGGAGCAGCGCATGCACATGCGATGGGTGCCTACACAGCTGGCTTGCTTGTCTGTGGGGAAAGGCGAGATGGGTCAGGGCCTGGGTTCCTGAGGGGCTGAGAATCAAGGCAGGGATAGAAGAAAGGGGACAGGCCCACATCCCCTGAACCCACGCCGGCGCCCACTCACCTTTGTGGAAAATACGATTGAAAAGTGCCCGCAAGAATCTCTTCAGATGCCTCCAGAGTTGAGGGAAGAAGGGGAGGGGGGAGGCCGGGAGCAGGGTGAGCCCTGAAATCCAACCCTTGTCCGGTCACACCCCAGCAGCCCTCCCACCTCAGCCCCTTCAAGACCCCAGAGCTCCCCCAACCGCGCTGCACAGATCCTGCCCTGACCATAGTCACCATGTTGATCCCCACGTTGAGCAAGATGAAGCTGACCGGGATCAGAAGAATTGAGTATCCTTGCTGCTGGCATTTCCTGGGGATGGGGCCAGTGAACGGCTCGGCTCGGTAGTAGTTTCGCTCACCCATGGCCGTTGGTCCCAGGACTGCCTGGGCCCTCTGCCCTCCAGTTTTAACTGGGAGCCAGACTGGGTCATAATGGGGCAGGTGGTGAGGTCACAGTGAGGGAGGGGGATGAAAAGGAGGGCCCAGAGTGGCATTCCCTGGTAACCAGGGTCAGGTAAGCTGAGCCTGGACAGTCAAACAGGGCCCGGTGGCCGGCATACATCCCCTCGAGCGGTCATTCATTCGCTCACCGCCCGCTGACTCACTTGTTCAAATGACACATTGCGTCTCTTGGCCCCTCTTGAGACTAGGAAGACCTTGGCCTCAGAGGCCTGCTGAAGGCCTGGCTGGAGTCCAGAGCCTCAGCCTTCTTCATGCCCTTCACTGGGCCTGGAGCTGGACCTGCCCAGATGTGGAACCTCCCAGTTTGGAAGCAACTTCTTGTATGAGGCTCTCTGTGGACAGGGACAGCTGAGACACAGAGGAGGTGCCCAGAGACCAGGGGTTTGGAGTCTGCAGCTGCAGATGTACTTAGTGCATGGTATAGGACCAGGAGGGGCCTGCTGGCAGAACTGTGGCCACTAAACCAAAGGGACCCTCAGGCCAACAAGGGGACACTGGCTTCTTATTGCAGGAAGCCAAGCGCAGGGACCCAGGCTGGCAGAAGGAGTGGCGCTTCCAAGCCACAGACCACCAATGTTTCCTGGACTCTGGCGCTCTTTATTCCTCTCTCCATGCCCTGCCGCCCCCTGCCCCTGACCCCATTTGCTGCTGGTAAGTTCATTTTCCCAGTCTGGCTCCCGTGCAGAGAGGGCCTGGAGGCCGAGGTGGAAGGTAGCAGCGAGTTGGCCCGCGCTTGGCCCTCCTGCTGTTGCCGCTTCAGCACCAGACTGTCATACATCTGGTATTTGGCATTGCCTCCCGGGTTCCGGCTGAGTGGCATGAAGGTGGGCGGGGGTGGAGGGTGCTCGGTAGCCTGGACGTCGGGCAGGAGGTGAGAGGGGCGGAGGAGCAGCGCTGAGCTGGGAGCCGGGGCCCACTGGTCCGAGGCCTCGGCCAGTACCGTGAGGGAGGCGGAGGTGGCCACAGGGCGCCGCAAGGGCAGGATCTCAGCCCATTCGGCCGCCGGGTGCCGCACCTCGTGGGGATCGCGGGAGTAATCCAAGTGTCCCGTGGAGGGATGCAGGCTGCGGTTGGACTCGCTGTGAGCACAGCTGGGGAGGCTACGTCTGTGGGCCGGTGGGGTGTCGCGCTACCAGGCGTCGGGCCGGTAGACCCGAGGCACCAGAGCGAATGGAGGCTCAGAGCCCTCCAGACCCAGACTCCGCCATGGGCCCAGTTGCCGTCCTTTCGGCCCGCGAGCCCCTCGACCTGCACCTGGCCGCCCCCACCGGCGCCCAGCCCCGGCGCCGCCACCTGTGTGCCGGTGTGTCCCTCCACAGCTCCCTCCGACAAAAGCCCCGCCCCACCACCACCCCGCCCCTCTGGCGTGTCACCGCGGCCGGGTGCGGGAGCGGGATCGAGGGCAGGGGCCGCTTCCCCGGGCCTGCCGGCCACCAGGGGCGGGGTCCTGAGCTCGGCGGGGGCTGTGGGGGCAAGGGTGGCCTTGCCGGGGCTGAGGGGCCGTGGCGACTCAATGGTGGCTCCCGGTGGCTTCGGGCCGGCTGCTGTCGGGCAGGAGGGCCGGCCCGGGCTGCGGCCGGGCTGCGCCTAGCGCCGCGTGGGCGGGCAGGGCCGATGCCCAAGGGACCGCGGGCCCCGGGCCCTGAAGCCTCCGGGGCCACGTCCCTGTGAGCGACGTGCGGGATCTTGGGCGGGGCGCCAAGCGCCGAAGGGTTTGCTGGGTCACGGCCGCCCTGGGCTGGGAGGTGGTCGCCAAACCCTCCGCCGCCGCCCGATACCCGAGACCTCCGTTCCCCCTGCCTGGGCGGGCGAGGGGGCCCTGCCGGGGCGGGCTGGCCGCCAGGCTGGCGATAAGGCGCCAGCGCCAGCGAAACTGGGCCTCAAGAGGCCGCCCGCGGCCCCCCGCCCCCGTCTACGGCCATACCACCCTGAACGCGCCCGATCTCGTCTGATCTCGGAAGCTAAGCAGGGTCGGGCCTGGTTAGTACTTGGATGGGAGACCGCCTGGGAATACCGGGTGCTGTAGGCTTTTTGCCTCCCGCTCCGCCCGCCTTCTCCTTTACTCGCCCGCGGCGGGGGCCGCCGGCTCCGCCCCCGCCGGACCCCGCTGCAGGCCCCACCTCCTCAGGCCCCTCCCACCACGGCGCGCGCCGGCGGGGCGCTCCCCGCCGGCCCGGCCGGCCAGGCGGCCAGAAGGCGGCCCTGGAAGGCAGCCGCACCCCAGACGCTCCCGGCGTGGCTGGCCCGGACCCAGACTCCGCCGCGGGCCCAGTTGCCGTCCTTTCGGCCCGCGAGCCCCTCGACCTGCACCTGGCCGCCCCCACCGGCGCCCAGCCCCGGCGCCGCCACCTGTGTGCCGGTGTGTCCCTCCACAGCTCCCTCCGACAAAAGCCCCGCCCCACCACCACCCCGCCCCTCTGGCGTGTCACCGCGGCCGGGTGCGGGAGCGGGATCGAGGGCAGGGGCCGCTTCCCCGGGCCTGCCGGCCACCAGGGGCGGGGTCCTGAGCTCGGCGGGGGCTGTGGGGGCAAGGGTGGCCTTGCCGGGGCTGAGGGGCCGTGGCGACTCAATGGTGGCTCCCGGTGGCTTCGGGCCGGCTGCTGTCGGGCAGGAGGGCCGGCCCGGGCTGCGGCCGGGCTGCGCCTAGCGCCGCGTGGGCGGGCAGGGCCGATGCCCAAGGGACCGCGGGCCCCGGGCCCTGAAGCCTCCGGGGCCACGTCCCTGTGAGCGACGTGCGGGATCTTGGGCGGGGCGCCAAGCGCCGAAGGGTTTGCTGGGTCACGGCCGCCCTGGGCTGGGAGGTGGTCGCCAAACCCTCCGCCGCCGCCCGATACCCGAGACCTCCGTTCCCCCTGCCTGGGCGGGCGAGGGGGCCCTGCCGGGGCGGGCTGGCCGCCAGGCTGGCGTTAAGGCGCCAGCGCCAGCGAAACTGGGCCTCAAGAGGCAGCCGTCGGCCCCCGCCCCCGTCTACGGCCATACCACCCTGAACGCGCCCGATCTCGTCTGATCTCGGAAGCTAAGCAGGGTCGGGCCTGGTTAGTACTTGGATGGGAGACCGCCTGGGAATACCGGGTGCTGTAGGCTTTTTGCCTCCCGCTCCGCCCGCCTTCTCCTTTACTCGCCCGCGGCGGGGGCCGCCGGCTCCGCCCCCGCCGGACCCCGCTGCAGGCCCCACCTCCTCAGGCCCCTCCCACCACGGCGCGCGCCGGCGGGGCGCTCCCCGCCGGCCCGGCCGGCCAGGCGGCCAGAAGGCGGCCCTGGAAGGCAGCCGCACCCCAGACGCTCCCGGCGTGGCTGGCCCGGACCCAGACTCCGCCGCGGGCCCAGTTGCCGTCCTTTCGGCCCGCGAGCCCCTCGACCTGCACCTGGCCGCCCCCACCGGCGCCCAGCCCCGGCGCCGCCACCTGTGTGCCGGTGTGTCCCTCCACAGCTCCCTCCGACAAAAGCCCCGCCCCACCACCACCCCGCCCCTCTGGCGTGTCACCGCGGCCGGGTGCGGGAGCGGGATCGAGGGCAGGGGCCGCTTCCCCGGGCCTGCCGGCCACCAGGGGCGGGGTCCTGAGCTCGGCGGGGGCTGTGGGGGCAAGGGTGGCCTTGCCGGGGCTGAGGGGCCGTGGCGACTCAATGGTGGCTCCCGGTGGCTTCGGGCCGGCTGCTGTCGGGCAGGAGGGCCGGCCCGGGCTGCGGCCGGGCTGCGCCTAGCGCCGCGTGGGCGGGCAGGGCCGATGCCCAAGGGACCGCGGGCCCCGGGCCCTGAAGCCTCCGGGGCCACGTCCCTGTGAGCGACGTGCGGGATCTTGGGCGGGGCGCCAAGCGCCGAAGGGTTTGCTGGGTCACGGCCGCCCTGGGCTGGGAGGTGGTCGCCAAACCCTCCACCGCCGCCCGATACCCGAGACCTCCGTTCCCCCTGCCTGGGCGGGCGAGGGGGCCCTGCCGGGGCGGGCTGGCCGCCAGGCTGGCGTTAAGGCGCCAGCGCCAGCGAAACTGGGCCTCAAGAGGCAGCCGTTGGCCCCCGCCCCCGTCTACGGCCATACCACCCTGAACGCGCCCGATCTCGTCTGATCTCGGAAGCTAAGCAGGGTCGGGCCTGGTTAGTACTTGGATGGGAGACCGCCTGGGAATACCGGGTGCTGTAGGCTTTTTGCCTCCCGCTCCGCCCGCCTTCTCCTTTACTCGCCCGCGGCGGGGGCCGCCGGCTCCGCCCCCGCCGGACCCCGCTGCAGGCCCCACCTCCTCAGGCCCCTCCCACCACGGCGCGCGCCGGCGGGGGCGCTCCCCGCCGGCCCGGCCGGCCAGGCGGCCAGAAGGCGGCCCTGGAAGGCAGCCGCACCCCAGACGCTCCCGGCGTGGCTGGCCCGGACCCAGACTCCGCCGCGGGCCCAGTTGCCGTCCTTTCGGCCCGCGAGCCCCTCGACCTGCACCTGGCCGCCCCCACCGGCGCCCAGCCCCGGCGCCGCCACCTGTGTGCCGGTGTGTCCCTCCACAGCTCCCTCCGACAAAAGCCCCGCCCCACCACCACCCCGCCCCCCTGGCGTGTCACCGCGGTTGGGTGCTGGAGCGGCATTGAGGGCAGGGGCCGCTTCCCCGGGCCTGCCGGCCACCAGGGGCGGGGTCCTGAGCTCGGCGGGGGCTGTGGGGGCAAGGGTGGCCTTGCCGGGGCTCAGGGCCCGTGGCGACTCAATGGTGGCTCCCAGTGGCTTCGGGCCAGCTGCTGTCGGGCAGGAGGGCCGGCCCGGGCTGCGGCCGGGCTGCGCCTAGCGCCGCGTGGGTGGGCAGGGCCGATGCCCAAGGGACCGCGGGCCCCGGGCCCTGAAGCCTCCGGGGCCACGTCCCTGTGAGCGACGTGCGGGATCTTGGGCGGGGCGCCAAGCGCCGAAGGGTTTGCTGGGTCACGGCCGCCCTGGGCTGGGAGGTGGTCGCCAAACCCTCCGCCGCCGCCCGATACCCGAGACCTCCGTTCCCCCTGCCTGGGCGGGCGAGGGGGCCCTGCCGGGGCGGGCTGGCCGCCAGGCTGGCGTTTAGGCGCCAGCGCCAGCGAAACTGGGCCTCAAGAGGCCGCCCGCGGCCCCCCGCCCCCGTCTACGGCCATACCACCCTGAACGCGCCCGATCTCGTCTGATCTCGGAAGCTAAGCAGGGTCGGGCCTGGTTAGTACTTGGATGGGAGACCGCCTGGGAATACCGGGTGCTGTAGGCTTTTTGCCTCCCGCTCCGCCCGCCTTCTCCTTTACTCGCCCGCGGCGGGGGGGCCGCCGGCTCCGCCCCCGCCGAGCCCCGCTGCTGGCAGTAGTCAAGGTGGTTTACCTGCCCGAGCAGGAAGCTTGGGCGATGGCTGAAGTGGGAAGAAACTCTTGAGCACAGGTTCTTGGGATCCACGGAGCAGCGCATGCACATGCGATGGGTGCCTACACAGCTGGCTTGCTTGTCTGTGGGGAAAGGCGAGATGGGTCAGGGCCTGGGTTCCTGAGGGGCTGAGAATCAAGGCAGGGATAGAAGAAAGGGGACAGGCCCACATCCCCTGAACCCACGCCGGCGCCCACTCACCTTTGTGGAAAATACGATTGAAAAGTGCCCGCAAGAATCTCTTCAGATGCCTCCAGAGTTGAGGGAAGAAGGGGAGGGGGGAGGCCGGGAGCAGGGTGAGCCCTGAAATCCAACCCTTGTCCGGTCACACCCCAGCAGCCCTCCCACCTCAGCCCCTTCAAGACCCCAGAGCTCCCCCAACCGCGCTGCACAGATCCTGCCCTGACCATAGTCACCATGTTGATCCCCACGTTGAGCAAGATGAAGCTGACCGGGATCAGAAGAATTGAGTATCCTTGCTCCTGGCATTTCCTGGGGATGGGGCCAGTGAACGGCTCGGCTCGGTAGTAGTTTCGCTCACCCATGGCCGTTGGTCCCAGGACTGCCTGGGCCCTCTGCCCTCCAGTTTTAACTGGGAGCCAGACTGGGTCATAATGGGGCAGGTGGTGAGGTCACAGTGAGGGAGGGGGATGAAAAGGAGGGCCCAGAGTGGCATTCCCTGGTAACCAGGGTCAGGTAAGCTGAGCCTGGACAGTCAAACAGGGCCCGGTGGCCGGCATACATCCCCTCGAGCGGTCATTCATTCGCTCACCGCCCGCTGACTCACTTGTTCAAATGACACATTGCGTCTCTTGGCCCCTCTTGAGACTAGGAAGACCTTGGCCTCAGAGGCCTGCTGAAGGCCTGGCTGGAGTCCAGAGCCTCAGCCTTCTTCATGCCCTTCACTGGGCCTGGAGCTGGACCTGCCCAGATGTGGAACCTCCCAGTTTGGAAGCAACTTCTTGTATGAGGCTCTCTGTGGACAGGGACAGCTGAGACACAGAGGAGGTGCCCAGAGACCAGGGGTTTGGAGTCTGCAGCTGCAGATGTACTTAGTGCATGGTATAGGACCAGGAGGGGCCTGCTGGCAGAACTGTGGCCACTAAACCAAAGGGACCCTCAGGCCAACAAGGGGACACTGGCTTCTTATTGCAGGAAGCCAAGCGCAGGGACCCAGGCTGGCAGAAGGAGTGGCGCTTCCAAGCCACAGACCACCAATGTTTCCTGGACTCTGGCGCTCTTTATTCCTCTCTCCATGCCCTGCCGCCCCCTGCCCCTGACCCCATTTGCTGCTGGTAAGTTCATTTTCCCAGTCTGGCTCCCGTGCAGAGAGGGCCTGGAGGCCGAGGTGGAAGGTAGCAGCGAGTTGGCCCGCGCTTGGCCCTCCTGCTGTTGCCGCTTCAGCACCAGACTGTCATACACCTGGTATTTGGCATTGCCTCCCGGGTTCCGGCTGAGTGGCATGAAGGTGGGCGGGGGTGGAGGGTGCTCGGTAGCCTGGACGTCGGGCAGGAGGTGAGAGGGGCGGAGGAGCAGCGCTGAGCTGGGAGCCGGGGCCCACTGGTCCGAGGCCTCGGCCAGTACCGTGAGGGAGGCGGAGGTGGCCACAGGGCGCCGCAAGGGCAGGATCTCAGCCCATTCGGCCGCCGGGTGCCGCACCTCGTGGGGATCGCGGGAGTAATCCAAGTGTCCCGTGGAGGGATGCAGGCTGCGGTTGGACTCGCTGTGAGCACAGCTGGGGAGGCTACGTCTGTGGGCCGGTGGGGTGTCGCGCTACCAGGCGTCGGGCCGGTAGACCCGAGGCACCAGAGCGAATGGAGGCTCAGAGCCCTCCAGACCCAGACTCCGCCATGGGCCCAGTTGCCGTCCTTTCGGCCCGCGAGCCCCTCGACCTGCACCTGGCCGCCCCCACCGGCGCCCAGCCCCGGCGCCGCCACCTGTGTGCCGGTGTGTCCCTCCACAGCTCCCTCCGACAAAAGCCCCGCCCCACCACCACCCCGCCCCTCTGGCGTGTCACCGCGGCCGGGTGCGGGAGCGGGATCGAGGGCAGGGGCCGCTTCCCCGGGCCTGCCGGCCACCAGGGGCGGGGTCCTGAGCTCGGCGGGGGCTGTGGGGGCAAGGGTGGCCTTGCCGGGGCTGAGGGGCCGTGGCGACTCAATGGTGGCTCCCGGTGGCTTCGGGCCGGCTGCTGTCGGGCAGGAGGGCCGGCCCGGGCTGCGGCCGGGCTGCGCCTAGCGCCGCGTGGGCGGGCAGGGCCGATGCCCAAGGGACCGCGGGCCCCGGGCCCTGAAGCCTCCGGGGCCACGTCCCTGTGAGCGACGTGCGGGATCTTGGGCGGGGCGCCAAGCGCCGAAGGGTTTGCTGGGTCACGGCCGCCCTGGGCTGGGAGGTGGTCGCCAAACCCTCCGCCGCCGCCCGATACCCGAGACCTCCGTTCCCCCTGCCTGGGCGGGCGAGGGGGCCCTGCCGGGGCGGGCTGGCCGCCAGGCTGGCGATAAGGCGCCAGCGCCAGCGAAACTGGGCCTCAAGAGGCCGCCCGCGGCCCCCCGCCCCCGTCTACGGCCATACCACCCTGAACGCGCCCGATCTCGTCTGATCTCGGAAGCTAAGCAGGGTCGGGCCTGGTTAGTACTTGGATGGGAGACCGCCTGGGAATACCGGGTGCTGTAGGCTTTTTGCCTCCCGCTCCGCCCGCCTTCTCCTTTACTCGCCCGCGGCGGGGGCCGCCGGCTCCGCCCCCGCCGGACCCCGCTGCAGGCCCCACCTCCTCAGGCCCCTCCCACCACGGCGCGCGCCGGCGGGGCGCTCCCCGCCGGCCCGGCCGGCCAGGCGGCCAGAAGGCGGCCCTGGAAGGCAGCCGCACCCCAGACGCTCCCGGCGTGGCTGGCCCGGACCCAGACTCCGCCGCGGGCCCAGTTGCCGTCCTTTCGGCCCGCGAGCCCCTCGACCTGCACCTGGCCGCCCCCACCGGCGCCCAGCCCCGGCGCCGCCACCTGTGTGCCGGTGTGTCCCTCCACAGCTCCCTCCGACAAAAGCCCCGCCCCACCACCACCCCGCCCCTCTGGCGTGTCACCGCGGCCGGGTGCGGGAGCGGGATCGAGGGCAGGGGCCGCTTCCCCGGGCCTGCCGGCCACCAGGGGCGGGGTCCTGAGCTCGGCGGGGGCTGTGGGGGCAAGGGTGGCCTTGCCGGGGCTGAGGGGCCGTGGCGACTCAATGGTGGCTCCCGGTGGCTTCGGGCCGGCTGCTGTCGGGCAGGAGGGCCGGCCCGGGCTGCGGCCGGGCTGCGCCTAGCGCCGCGTGGGCGGGCAGGGCCGATGCCCAAGGGACCGCGGGCCCCGGGCCCTGAAGCCTCCGGGGCCACGTCCCTGTGAGCGACGTGCGGGATCTTGGGCGGGGCGCCAAGCGCCGAAGGGTTTGCTGGGTCACGGCCGCCCTGGGCTGGGAGGTGGTCGCCAAACCCTCCGCCGCCGCCCGATACCCGAGACCTCCGTTCCCCCTGCCTGGGCGGGCGAGGGGGCCCTGCCGGGGCGGGCTGGCCGCCAGGCTGGCGATAAGGCGCCAGCGCCAGCGAAACTGGGCCTCAAGAGGCCGCCCGCGGCCCCCCGCCCCCGTCTACGGCCATACCACCCTGAACGCGCCCGATCTCGTCTGATCTCGGAAGCTAAGCAGGGTCGGGCCTGGTTAGTACTTGGATGGGAGACCGCCTGGGAATACCGGGTGCTGTAGGCTTTTTGCCTCCCGCTCCGCCCGCCTTCTCCTTTACTCGCCCGCGGCGCGGGCCGCCGGCTCCGCCCCCGCCGGACCCCGCTGCAGGCCCCACCTCCTCAGGCCCCTCCCACCACGGCGCGCGCCGGCGGGGTGCTCCCCGCCGGCCCGGCCGGCCAGGCGGCCAGAAGGCGGCCCTGGAAGGCAGCCGCACCCCAGACGCTCCCGGCGTGGCTGGCCCGGACCCAGACTCCGCCGCGGGCCCAGTTGCCGTCCTTTCGGCCCGCGAGCCCCTCGACCTGCACCTGGCCGCCCCCACCGGCGCCCAGCCCCGGCGCCGCCACCTGTGTGCCGGTGTGTCCCTCCACAGCTCCCTCCGACAAAAGCCCCGCCCCACCACCACCCCGCCCCTCTGGCGTGTCACCGCGGCCGGGTGCGGGAGCGGGATCGAGGGCAGGGGCCGCTTCCCCGGGCCTGCCGGCCACCAGGGGCGGGGTCCTGAGCTCGGCGGGGGCTGTTGGGGCAAGGGTGGCCTTGCCGGGGCTCAGGGCCCGTGGCGACTCAATGGTGGCTCCCAGTGGCTTCGGGCCAGCTGCTGTCGGGCAGGAGGGCCGGCCCGGGCTGCGGCCGGGCTGCGCCTAGTGCCGCGTGGGTGGGCAGGGCCGATGCCCAAGGGACCGCGGGCCCCGGGCCCTGAAGCCTCCGGGGCCACGTCCCTGTGAGCGACGTGCGGGATCTTGGGCGGGGCGCCAAGCGCCGAAGGGTTTGCTGGGTCACGGCCGCCCTGGGCTGGGAGGTGGTCGCCAAACCCTCCGCCGCCGCCCGATACCCGAGACCTCCGTTCCCCCTGCCTGGGCGGGCGAGGGGGCCCTGCCGGGGCGGGCTGGCCGCCAGGCTGGCGTTTAGGCGCCAGCGCCAGCGAAACTGGGCCTCAAGAGGCCGCCCGCGGCCCCCCGCCCCCGTCTACGGCCATACCACCCTGAACGCGCCCGATCTCGTCTGATCTCGGAAGCTAAGCAGGGTCGGGCCTGGTTAGTACTTGGATGGGAGACCGCCTGGGAATACCGGGTGCTGTAGGCTTTTTGCCTCCCGCTCCGCCCGCCTTCTCCTTTACTCGCCCGCGGCGGGGGGGCCGCCGGCTCCGCCCCCGCCGAGCCCCGCTGCTGGCAGTAGTCAAGGTGGTTTACCTGCCCGAGCAGGAAGCTTGGGCGATGGCTGAAGTGGGAAGAAACTCTTGAGCACAGGTTCTTGGGATCCACGGAGCAGCGCATGCACATGCGATGGGTGCCTACACAGCTGGCTTGCTTGTCTGTGGGGAAAGGCGAGATGGGTCAGGGCCTGGGTTCCTGAGGGGCTGAGAATCAAGGCAGGGATAGAAGAAAGGGGACAGGCCCACATCCCCTGAACCCACGCCGGCGCCCACTCACCTTTGTGGAAAATACGATTGAAAAGTGCCCGCAAGAATCTCTTCAGATGCCTCCAGAGTTGAGGGAAGAAGGGGAGGGGGGAGGCCGGGAGCAGGGTGAGCCCTGAAATCCAACCCTTGTCCGGTCACACCCCAGCAGCCCTCCCACCTCAGCCCCTTCAAGACCCCAGAGCTCCCCCAACCGCGCTGCACAGATCCTGCCCTGACCATAGTCACCATGTTGATCCCCACGTTGAGCAAGATGAAGCTGACCGGGATCAGAAGAATTGAGTATCCTTGCTGCTGGCATTTCCTGGGGATGGGGCCAGTGAACGGCTCGGCTCGGTAGTAGTTTCGCTCACCCATGGCCGTTGGTCCCAGGACTGCCTGGGCCCTCTGCCCTCCAGTTTTAACTGGGAGCCAGACTGGGTCATAATGGGGCAGGTGGTGAGGTCACAGTGAGGGAGGGGGATGAAAAGGAGGGCCCAGAGTGGCATTCCCTGGTAACCAGGGTCAGGTAAGCTGAGCCTGGACAGTCAAACAGGGCCCGGTGGCCGGCATACATCCCCTCGAGCGGTCATTCATTCGCTCACCGCCCGCTGACTCACTTGTTCAAATGACACATTGCGTCTCTTGGCCCCTCTTGAGACTAGGAAGACCTTGGCCTCAGAGGCCTGCTGAAGGCCTGGCTGGAGTCCAGAGCCTCAGCCTTCTTCATGCCCTTCACTGGGCCTGGAGCTGGACCTGCCCAGATGTGGAACCTCCCAGTTTGGAAGCAACTTCTTGTATGAGGCTCTCTGTGGACAGGGACAGCTGAGACACAGAGGAGGTGCCCAGAGACCAGGGGTTTGGAGTCTGCAGCTGCAGATGTACTTAGTGCATGGTATAGGACCAGGAGGGGCCTGCTGGCAGAACTGTGGCCACTAAACCAAAGGGACCCTCAGGCCAACAAGGGGACACTGGCTTCTTATTGCAGGAAGCCAAGCGCAGGGACCCAGGCTGGCAGAAGGAGTGGCGCTTCCAAGCCACAGACCACCAATGTTTCCTGGACTCTGGCGCTCTTTATTCCTCTCTCCATGCCCTGCCGCCCCCTGCCCCTGACCCCATTTGCTGCTGGTAAGTTCATTTTCCCAGTCTGGCTCCCGTGCAGAGAGGGCCTGGAGGCCGAGGTGGAAGGTAGCAGCGAGTTGGCCCGCGCTTGGCCCTCCTGCTGTTGCCGCTTCAGCACCAGACTGTCATACACCTGGTATTTGGCATTGCCTCCCGGGTTCCGGCTGAGTGGCATGAAGGTGGGCGGGGGTGGAGGGTGCTCGGTAGCCTGGACGTCGGGCAGGAGGTGAGAGGGGCGGAGGAGCAGCGCTGAGCTGGGAGCCGGGGCCCACTGGTCCGAGGCCTCGGCCAGTACCGTGAGGGAGGCGGAGGTGGCCACAGGGCGCCGCAAGGGCAGGATCTCAGCCCATTCGGCCGCCGGGTGCCGCACCTCGTGGGGATCGCGGGAGTAATCCAAGTGTCCCGTGGAGGGATGCAGGCTGCGGTTGGACTCGCTGTGAGCACAGCTGGGGAGGCTACGTCTGTGGGCCGGTGGGGTGTCGCGCTACCAGGCGTCGGGCCGGTAGACCCGAGGCACCAGAGCGAATGGAGGCTCAGAGCCCTCCAGACCCAGACTCCGCCATGGGCCCAGTTGCCGTCCTTTCGGCCCGCGAGCCCCTCGACCTGCACCTGGCCGCCCCCACCGGCGCCCAGCCCCGGCGCCGCCACCTGTGTGCCGGTGTGTCCCTCCACAGCTCCCTCCGACAAAAGCCCCGCCCCACCACCACCCCGCCCCTCTGGCGTGTCACCGCGGCCGGGTGCGGGAGCGGGATCGAGGGCAGGGGCCGCTTCCCCGGGCCTGCCGGCCACCAGGGGCGGGGTCCTGAGCTCGGCGGGGGCTGTGGGGGCAAGGGTGGCCTTGCCGGGGCTGAGGGGCCGTGGCGACTCAATGGTGGCTCCCGGTGGCTTCGGGCCGGCTGCTGTCGGGCAGGAGGGCCGGCCCGGGCTGCGGCCGGGCTGCGCCTAGCGCCGCGTGGGCGGGCAGGGCCGATGCCCAAGGGACCGCGGGCCCCGGGCCCTGAAGCCTCCGGGGCCACGTCCCTGTGAGCGACGTGCGGGATCTTGGGCGGGGCGCCAAGCGCCGAAGGGTTTGCTGGGTCACGGCCGCCCTGGGCTGGGAGGTGGTCGCCAAACCCTCCGCCGCCGCCCGATACCCGAGACCTCCGTTCCCCCTGCCTGGGCGGGCGAGGGGGCCCTGCCGGGGCGGGCTGGCCGCCAGGCTGGCGATAAGGCGCCAGCGCCAGCGAAACTGGGCCTCAAGAGGCCGCCCGCGGCCCCCCGCCCCCGTCTACGGCCATACCACCCTGAACGCGCCCGATCTCGTCTGATCTCGGAAGCTAAGCAGGGTCGGGCCTGGTTAGTACTTGGATGGGAGACCGCCTGGGAATACCGGGTGCTGTAGGCTTTTTGCCTCCCGCTCCGCCCGCCTTCTCCTTTACTCGCCCGCGGCGGGGGCCGCCGGCTCCGCCCCCGCCGGACCCCGCTGCAGGCCCCACCTCCTCAGGCCCCTCCCACCACGGCGCGCGCCGGCGGGGCGCTCCCCGCCGGCCCGGCCGGCCAGGCGGCCAGAAGGCGGCCCTGGAAGGCAGCCGCACCCCAGACGCTCCCGGCGTGGCTGGCCCGGACCCAGACTCCGCCGCGGGCCCAGTTGCCGTCCTTTCGGCCCGCGAGCCCCTCGACCTGCACCTGGCCGCCCCCACCGGCGCCCAGCCCCGGCGCCGCCACCTGTGTGCCGGTGTGTCCCTCCACAGCTCCCTCCGACAAAAGCCCCGCCCCACCACCACCCCGCCCCTCTGGCGTGTCACCGCGGCCGGGTGCGGGAGCGGGATCGAGGGCAGGGGCCGCTTCCCCGGGCCTGCCGGCCACCAGGGGCGGGGTCCTGAGCTCGGCGGGGGCTGTGGGGGCAAGGGTGGCCTTGCCGGGGCTGAGGGGCCGTGGCGACTCAATGGTGGCTCCCGGTGGCTTCGGGCCGGCTGCTGTCGGGCAGGAGGGCCGGCCCGGGCTGCGGCCGGGCTGCGCCTAGCGCCGCGTGGGCGGGCAGGGCCGATGCCCAAGGGACCGCGGGCCCCGGGCCCTGAAGCCTCCGGGGCCACGTCCCTGTGAGCGACGTGCGGGATCTTGGGCGGGGCGCCAAGCGCCGAAGGGTTTGCTGGGTCACGGCCGCCCTGGGCTGGGAGGTGGTCGCCAAACCCTCCGCCGCCGCCCGATACCCGAGACCTCCGTTCCCCCTGCCTGGGCGGGCGAGGGGGCCCTGCCGGGGCGGGCTGGCCGCCAGGCTGGCGATAAGGCGCCAGCGCCAGCGAAACTGGGCCTCAAGAGGCCGCCCGCGGCCCCCCGCCCCCGTCTACGGCCATACCACCCTGAACGCGCCCGATCTCGTCTGATCTCGGAAGCTAAGCAGGGTCGGGCCTGGTTAGTACTTGGATGGGAGACCGCCTGGGAATACCGGGTGCTGTAGGCTTTTTGCCTCCCGCTCCGCCCGCCTTCTCCTTTACTCGCCCGCGGCGCGGGCCGCCGGCTCCGCCCCCGCCGGACCCCGCTGCAGGCCCCACCTCCTCAGGCCCCTCCCACCACGGCGCGCGCCGGCGGGGTGCTCCCCGCCGGCCCGGCCGGCCAGGCGGCCAGAAGGCGGCCCTGGAAGGCAGCCGCACCCCAGACGCTCCCGGCGTGGCTGGCCCGGACCCAGACTCCGCCGCGGGCCCAGTTGCCGTCCTTTCGGCCCGCGAGCCCCTCGACCTGCACCTGGCCGCCCCCACCGGCGCCCAGCCCCGGCGCCGCCACCTGTGTGCCGGTGTGTCCCTCCACAGCTCCCTCCGACAAAAGCCCCGCCCCACCACCACCCCGCCCCTCTGGCGTGTCACCGCGGCCGGGTGCGGGAGCGGGATCGAGGGCAGGGGCCGCTTCCCCGGGCCTGCCGGCCACCAGGGGCGGGGTCCTGAGCTCGGCGGGGGCTGTTGGGGCAAGGGTGGCCTTGCCGGGGCTCAGGGCCCGTGGCGACTCAATGGTGGCTCCCAGTGGCTTCGGGCCAGCTGCTGTCGGGCAGGAGGGCCGGCCCGGGCTGCGGCCGGGCTGCGCCTAGTGCCGCGTGGGTGGGCAGGGCCGATGCCCAAGGGACCGCGGGCCCCGGGCCCTGAAGCCTCCGGGGCCACGTCCCTGTGAGCGACGTGCGGGATCTTGGGCGGGGCGCCAAGCGCCGAAGGGTTTGCTGGGTCACGGCCGCCCTGGGCTGGGAGGTGGTCGCCAAACCCTCCGCCGCCGCCCGATACCCGAGACCTCCGTTCCCCCTGCCTGGGCGGGCGAGGGGGCCCTGCCGGGGCGGGCTGGCCGCCAGGCTGGCGTTTAGGCGCCAGCGCCAGCGAAACTGGGCCTCAAGAGGCCGCCCGCGGCCCCCCGCCCCCGTCTACGGCCATACCACCCTGAACGCGCCCGATCTCGTCTGATCTCGGAAGCTAAGCAGGGTCGGGCCTGGTTAGTACTTGGATGGGAGACCGCCTGGGAATACCGGGTGCTGTAGGCTTTTTGCCTCCCGCTCCGCCCGCCTTCTCCTTTACTCGCCCGCGGCGGGGGGGCCGCCGGCTCCGCCCCCGCCGAGCCCCGCTGCTGGCAGTAGTCAAGGTGGTTTACCTGCCCGAGCAGGAAGCTTGGGCGATGGCTGAAGTGGGAAGAAACTCTTGAGCACAGGTTCTTGGGATCCACGGAGCAGCGCATGCACATGCGATGGGTGCCTACACAGCTGGCTTGCTTGTCTGTGGGGAAAGGCGAGATGGGTCAGGGCCTGGGTTCCTGAGGGGCTGAGAATCAAGGCAGGGATAGAAGAAAGGGGACAGGCCCACATCCCCTGAACCCACGCCGGCGCCCACTCACCTTTGTGGAAAATACGATTGAAAAGTGCCCGCAAGAATCTCTTCAGATGCCTCCAGAGTTGAGGGAAGAAGGGGAGGGGGGAGGCCGGGAGCAGGGTGAGCCCTGAAATCCAACCCTTGTCCGGTCACACCCCAGCAGCCCTCCCACCTCAGCCCCTTCAAGACCCCAGAGCTCCCCCAACCGCGCTGCACAGATCCTGCCCTGACCATAGTCACCATGTTGATCCCCACGTTGAGCAAGATGAAGCTGACCGGGATCAGAAGAATTGAGTATCCTTGCTGCTGGCATTTCCTGGGGATGGGGCCAGTGAACGGCTCGGCTCGGTAGTAGTTTCGCTCACCCATGGCCGTTGGTCCCAGGACTGCCTGGGCCCTCTGCCCTCCAGTTTTAACTGGGAGCCAGACTGGGTCATAATGGGGCAGGTGGTGAGGTCACAGTGAGGGAGGGGGATGAAAAGGAGGGCCCAGAGTGGCATTCCCTGGTAACCAGGGTCAGGTAAGCTGAGCCTGGACAGTCAAACAGGGCCCGGTGGCCGGCATACATCCCCTCGAGCGGTCATTCATTCGCTCACCGCCCGCTGACTCACTTGTTCAAATGACACATTGCGTCTCTTGGCCCCTCTTGAGACTAGGAAGACCTTGGCCTCAGAGGCCTGCTGAAGGCCTGGCTGGAGTCCAGAGCCTCAGCCTTCTTCATGCCCTTCACTGGGCCTGGAGCTGGACCTGCCCAGATGTGGAACCTCCCAGTTTGGAAGCAACTTCTTGTATGAGGCTCTCTGTGGACAGGGACAGCTGAGACACAGAGGAGGTGCCCAGAGACCAGGGGTTTGGAGTCTGCAGCTGCAGATGTACTTAGTGCATGGTATAGGACCAGGAGGGGCCTGCTGGCAGAACTGTGGCCACTAAACCAAAGGGACCCTCAGGCCAACAAGGGGACACTGGCTTCTTATTGCAGGAAGCCAAGCGCAGGGACCCAGGCTGGCAGAAGGAGTGGCGCTTCCAAGCCACAGACCACCAATGTTTCCTGGACTCTGGCGCTCTTTATTCCTCTCTCCATGCCCTGCCGCCCCCTGCCCCTGACCCCATTTGCTGCTGGTAAGTTCATTTTCCCAGTCTGGCTCCCGTGCAGAGAGGGCCTGGAGGCCGAGGTGGAAGGTAGCAGCGAGTTGGCCCGCGCTTGGCCCTCCTGCTGTTGCCGCTTCAGCACCAGACTGTCATACATCTGGTATTTGGCATTGCCTCCCGGGTTCCGGCTGAGTGGCATGAAGGTGGGCGGGGGTGGAGGGTGCTCGGTAGCCTGGACGTCGGGCAGGAGGTGAGAGGGGCGGAGGAGCAGCGCTGAGCTGGGAGCCGGGGCCCACTGGTCCGAGGCCTCGGCCAGTACCGTGAGGGAGGCGGAGGTGGCCACAGGGCGCCGCAAGGGCAGGATCTCAGCCCATTCGGCCGCCGGGTGCCGCACCTCGTGGGGATCGCGGGAGTAATCCAAGTGTCCCGTGGAGGGATGCAGGCTGCGGTTGGACTCGCTGTGAGCACAGCTGGGGAGGCTACGTCTGTGGGCCGGTGGGGTGTCGCGCTACCAGGCGTCGGGCCGGTAGACCCGAGGCACCAGAGCGAATGGAGGCTCAGAGCCCTCCAGACCCAGACTCCGCCATGGGCCCAGTTGCCGTCCTTTCGGCCCGCGAGCCCCTCGACCTGCACCTGGCCGCCCCCACCGGCGCCCAGCCCCGGCGCCGCCACCTGTGTGCCGGTGTGTCCCTCCACAGCTCCCTCCGACAAAAGCCCCGCCCCACCACCACCCCGCCCCTCTGGCGTGTCACCGCGGCCGGGTGCGGGAGCGGGATCGAGGGCAGGGGCCGCTTCCCCGGGCCTGCCGGCCACCAGGGGCGGGGTCCTGAGCTCGGCGGGGGCTGTGGGGGCAAGGGTGGCCTTGCCGGGGCTGAGGGGCCGTGGCGACTCAATGGTGGCTCCCGGTGGCTTCGGGCCGGCTGCTGTCGGGCAGGAGGGCCGGCCCGGGCTGCGGCCGGGCTGCGCCTAGCGCCGCGTGGGCGGGCAGGGCCGATGCCCAAGGGACCGCGGGCCCCGGGCCCTGAAGCCTCCGGGGCCACGTCCCTGTGAGCGACGTGCGGGATCTTGGGCGGGGCGCCAAGCGCCGAAGGGTTTGCTGGGTCACGGCCGCCCTGGGCTGGGAGGTGGTCGCCAAACCCTCCGCCGCCGCCCGATACCCGAGACCTCCGTTCCCCCTGCCTGGGCGGGCGAGGGGGCCCTGCCGGGGCGGGCTGGCCGCCAGGCTGGCGATAAGGCGCCAGCGCCAGCGAAACTGGGCCTCAAGAGGCCGCCCGCGGCCCCCCGCCCCCGTCTACGGCCATACCACCCTGAACGCGCCCGATCTCGTCTGATCTCGGAAGCTAAGCAGGGTCGGGCCTGGTTAGTACTTGGATGGGAGACCGCCTGGGAATACCGGGTGCTGTAGGCTTTTTGCCTCCCGCTCCGCCCGCCTTCTCCTTTACTCGCCCGCGGCGGGGGCCGCCGGCTCCGCCCCCGCCGGACCCCGCTGCAGGCCCCACCTCCTCAGGCCCCTCCCACCACGGCGCGCGCCGGCGGGGCGCTCCCCGCCGGCCCGGCCGGCCAGGCGGCCAGAAGGCGGCCCTGGAAGGCAGCCGCACCCCAGACGCTCCCGGCGTGGCTGGCCCGGACCCAGACTCCGCCGCGGGCCCAGTTGCCGTCCTTTCGGCCCGCGAGCCCCTCGACCTGCACCTGGCCGCCCCCACCGGCGCCCAGCCCCGGCGCCGCCACCTGTGTGCCGGTGTGTCCCTCCACAGCTCCCTCCGACAAAAGCCCCGCCCCACCACCACCCCGCCCCTCTGGCGTGTCACCGCGGCCGGGTGCGGGAGCGGGATCGAGGGCAGGGGCCGCTTCCCCGGGCCTGCCGGCCACCAGGGGCGGGGTCCTGAGCTCGGCGGGGGCTGTGGGGGCAAGGGTGGCCTTGCCGGGGCTGAGGGGCCGTGGCGACTCAATGGTGGCTCCCGGTGGCTTCGGGCCGGCTGCTGTCGGGCAGGAGGGCCGGCCCGGGCTGCGGCCGGGCTGCGCCTAGCGCCGCGTGGGCGGGCAGGGCCGATGCCCAAGGGACCGCGGGCCCCGGGCCCTGAAGCCTCCGGGGCCACGTCCCTGTGAGCGACGTGCGGGATCTTGGGCGGGGCGCCAAGCGCCGAAGGGTTTGCTGGGTCACGGCCGCCCTGGGCTGGGAGGTGGTCGCCAAACCCTCCGCCGCCGCCCGATACCCGAGACCTCCGTTCCCCCTGCCTGGGCGGGCGAGGGGGCCCTGCCGGGGCGGGCTGGCCGCCAGGCTGGCGTTAAGGCGCCAGCGCCAGCGAAACTGGGCCTCAAGAGGCAGCCGTCGGCCCCCGCCCCCGTCTACGGCCATACCACCCTGAACGCGCCCGATCTCGTCTGATCTCGGAAGCTAAGCAGGGTCGGGCCTGGTTAGTACTTGGATGGGAGACCGCCTGGGAATACCGGGTGCTGTAGGCTTTTTGCCTCCCGCTCCGCCCGCCTTCTCCTTTACTCGCCCGCGGCGGGGGCCGCCGGCTCCGCCCCCGCCGGACCCCGCTGCAGGCCCCACCTCCTCAGGCCCCTCCCACCACGGCGCGCGCCGGCGGGGCGCTCCCCGCCGGCCCGGCCGGCCAGGCGGCCAGAAGGCGGCCCTGGAAGGCAGCCGCACCCCAGACGCTCCCGGCATGGCTGGCCCGGACCCAGACTCCGCCGCGGGCCCAGTGGCCGTCCTTTCGGCCCGCGAGCCCCTCGACCTGCACCTGGCCGCCCCCACCGGCGCCCAGCCCCGGCGCCGCCACCTGTGTGCCGGTGTGTCCCTCCACAGCTCCCTCCGACAAAAGCCCCGCCCCACCACCACCCCGCCCCTCTGGCGTGTCACCGCGGCCGGGTGCGGGAGCGGGATCGAGGGCAGGGGCCGCTTCCCCGGGCCTGCCGGCCACCAGGGGCGGGGTCCTGAGCTCGGCGGGGGCTGTGGGGGCAAGGGTGGCCTTGCCGGGGCTGAGGGGCCGTGGCGACTCAATGGTGGCTCCCGGTGGCTTCGGGCCGGCTGCTGTCGGGCAGGAGGGCCGGCCCGGGCTGCGGCCGGGCTGCGCCTAGCGCCGCGTGGGCGGGCAGGGCCGATGCCCAAGGGACCGCGGGCCCCGGGCCCTGAAGCCTCCGGGGCCACGTCCCTGTGAGCGACGTGCGGGATCTTGGGCGGGGCGCCAAGCGCCGAAGGGTTTGCTGGGTCACGGCCGCCCTGGGCTGGGAGGTGGTCGCCAAACCCTCCGCCGCCGCCCGATACCCGAGACCTCCGTTCCCCCTGCCTGGGCGGGCGAGGGGGCCCTGCCGGGGCGGGCTGGCCGCCAGGCTGGCGTTTAGGCGCCAGCGCCAGCGAAACTGGGCCTCAAGAGGCCGCCCGCGGCCCCCCGCCCCCGTCTACGGCCATACCACCCTGAACGCGCCCGATCTCGTCTGATCTCGGAAGCTAAGCAGGGTCGGGCCTGGTTAGTACTTGGATGGGAGACCGCCTGGGAATACCGGGTGCTGTAGGCTTTTTGCCTCCCGCTCCGCCCGCCTTCTCCTTTACTCGCCCGCGGCGGGGGGGCCGCCGGCTCCGCCCCCGCCGAGCCCCGCTGCTGGCAGTAGTCAAGGTGGTTTACCTGCCCGAGCAGGAAGCTTGGGCGATGGCTGAAGTGGGAAGAAACTCTTGAGCACAGGTTCTTGGGATCCACGGAGCAGCGCATGCACATGCGATGGGTGCCTACACAGCTGGCTTGCTTGTCTGTGGGGAAAGGCGAGATGGGTCAGGGCCTGGGTTCCTGAGGGGCTGAGAATCAAGGCAGGGATAGAAGAAAGGGGACAGGCCCACATCCCCTGAACCCACGCCGGCGCCCACTCACCTTTGTGGAAAATACGATTGAAAAGTGCCCGCAAGAATCTCTTCAGATGCCTCCAGAGTTGAGGGAAGAAGGGGAGGGGGGAGGCCGGGAGCAGGGTGAGCCCTGAAATCCAACCCTTGTCCGGTCACACCCCAGCAGCCCTCCCACCTCAGCCCCTTCAAGACCCCAGAGCTCCCCCAACCGCGCTGCACAGATCCTGCCCTGACCATAGTCACCATGTTGATCCCCACGTTGAGCAAGATGAAGCTGACCGGGATCAGAAGAATTGAGTATCCTTGCTGCTGGCATTTCCTGGGGATGGGGCCAGTGAACGGCTCGGCTCGGTAGTAGTTTCGCTCACCCATGGCCGTTGGTCCCAGGACTGCCTGGGCCCTCTGCCCTCCAGTTTTAACTGGGAGCCAGACTGGGTCATAATGGGGCAGGTGGTGAGGTCACAGTGAGGGAGGGGGATGAAAAGGAGGGCCCAGAGTGGCATTCCCTGGTAACCAGGGTCAGGTAAGCTGAGCCTGGACAGTCAAACAGGGCCCGGTGGCCGGCATACATCCCCTCGAGCGGTCATTCATTCGCTCACCGCCCGCTGACTCACTTGTTCAAATGACACATTGCGTCTCTTGGCCCCTCTTGAGACTAGGAAGACCTTGGCCTCAGAGGCCTGCTGAAGGCCTGGCTGGAGTCCAGAGCCTCAGCCTTCTTCATGCCCTTCACTGGGCCTGGAGCTGGACCTGCCCAGATGTGGAACCTCCCAGTTTGGAAGCAACTTCTTGTATGAGGCTCTCTGTGGACAGGGACAGCTGAGACACAGAGGAGGTGCCCAGAGACCAGGGGTTTGGAGTCTGCAGCTGCAGATGTACTTAGTGCATGGTATAGGACCAGGAGGGGCCTGCTGGCAGAACTGTGGCCACTAAACCAAAGGGACCCTCAGGCCAACAAGGGGACACTGGCTTCTTATTGCAGGAAGCCAAGCGCAGGGACCCAGGCTGGCAGAAGGAGTGGCGCTTCCAAGCCACAGACCACCAATGTTTCCTGGACTCTGGCGCTCTTTATTCCTCTCTCCATGCCCTGCCGCCCCCTGCCCCTGACCCCATTTGCTGCTGGTAAGTTCATTTTCCCAGTCTGGCTCCCGTGCAGAGAGGGCCTGGAGGCCGAGGTGGAAGGTAGCAGCGAGTTGGCCCGCGCTTGGCCCTCCTGCTGTTGCCGCTTCAGCACCAGACTGTCATACATCTGGTATTTGGCATTGCCTCCCGGGTTCCGGCTGAGTGGCATGAAGGTGGGCGGGGGTGGAGGGTGCTCGGTAGCCTGGACGTCGGGCAGGAGGTGAGAGGGGCGGAGGAGCAGCGCTGAGCTGGGAGCCGGGGCCCACTGGTCCGAGGCCTCGGCCAGTACCGTGAGGGAGGCGGAGGTGGCCACAGGGCGCCGCAAGGGCAGGATCTCAGCCCATTCGGCCGCCGGGTGCCGCACCTCGTGGGGATCGCGGGAGTAATCCAAGTGTCCCGTGGAGGGATGCAGGCTGCGGTTGGACTCGCTGTGAGCACAGCTGGGGAGGCTACGTCTGTGGGCCGGTGGGGTGTCGCGCTACCAGGCGTCGGGCCGGTAGACCCGAGGCACCAGAGCGAATGGAGGCTCAGAGCCCTCCAGACCCAGACTCCGCCATGGGCCCAGTTGCCGTCCTTTCGGCCCGCGAGCCCCTCGACCTGCACCTGGCCGCCCCCACCGGCGCCCAGCCCCGGCGCCGCCACCTGTGTGCCGGTGTGTCCCTCCACAGCTCCCTCCGACAAAAGCCCCGCCCCACCACCACCCCGCCCCTCTGGCGTGTCACCGCGGCCGGGTGCGGGAGCGGGATCGAGGGCAGGGGCCGCTTCCCCGGGCCTGCCGGCCACCAGGGGCGGGGTCCTGAGCTCGGCGGGGGCTGTGGGGGCAAGGGTGGCCTTGCCGGGGCTGAGGGGCCGTGGCGACTCAATGGTGGCTCCCGGTGGCTTCGGGCCGGCTGCTGTCGGGCAGGAGGGCCGGCCCGGGCTGCGGCCGGGCTGCGCCTAGCGCCGCGTGGGCGGGCAGGGCCGATGCCCAAGGGACCGCGGGCCCCGGGCCCTGAAGCCTCCGGGGCCACGTCCCTGTGAGCGACGTGCGGGATCTTGGGCGGGGCGCCAAGCGCCGAAGGGTTTGCTGGGTCACGGCCGCCCTGGGCTGGGAGGTGGTCGCCAAACCCTCCGCCGCCGCCCGATACCCGAGACCTCCGTTCCCCCTGCCTGGGCGGGCGAGGGGGCCCTGCCGGGGCGGGCTGGCCGCCAGGCTGGCGATAAGGCGCCAGCGCCAGCGAAACTGGGCCTCAAGAGGCCGCCCGCGGCCCCCCGCCCCCGTCTACGGCCATACCACCCTGAACGCGCCCGATCTCGTCTGATCTCGGAAGCTAAGCAGGGTCGGGCCTGGTTAGTACTTGGATGGGAGACCGCCTGGGAATACCGGGTGCTGTAGGCTTTTTGCCTCCCGCTCCGCCCGCCTTCTCCTTTACTCGCCCGCGGCGGGGGCCGCCGGCTCCGCCCCCGCCGGACCCCGCTGCAGGCCCCACCTCCTCAGGCCCCTCCCACCACGGCGCGCGCCGGCGGGGCGCTCCCCGCCGGCCCGGCCGGCCAGGCGGCCAGAAGGCGGCCCTGGAAGGCAGCCGCACCCCAGACGCTCCCGGCGTGGCTGGCCCGGACCCAGACTCCGCCGCGGGCCCAGTTGCCGTCCTTTCGGCCCGCGAGCCCCTCGACCTGCACCTGGCCGCCCCCACCGGCGCCCAGCCCCGGCGCCGCCACCTGTGTGCCGGTGTGTCCCTCCACAGCTCCCTCCGACAAAAGCCCCGCCCCACCACCACCCCGCCCCTCTGGCGTGTCACCGCGGCCGGGTGCGGGAGCGGGATCGAGGGCAGGGGCCGCTTCCCCGGGCCTGCCGGCCACCAGGGGCGGGGTCCTGAGCTCGGCGGGGGCTGTGGGGGCAAGGGTGGCCTTGCCGGGGCTGAGGGGCCGTGGCGACTCAATGGTGGCTCCCGGTGGCTTCGGGCCGGCTGCTGTCGGGCAGGAGGGCCGGCCCGGGCTGCGGCCGGGCTGCGCCTAGCGCCGCGTGGGCGGGCAGGGCCGATGCCCAAGGGACCGCGGGCCCCGGGCCCTGAAGCCTCCGGGGCCACGTCCCTGTGAGCGACGTGCGGGATCTTGGGCGGGGCGCCAAGCGCCGAAGGGTTTGCTGGGTCACGGCCGCCCTGGGCTGGGAGGTGGTCGCCAAACCCTCCGCCGCCGCCCGATACCCGAGACCTCCGTTCCCCCTGCCTGGGCGGGCGAGGGGGCCCTGCCGGGGCGGGCTGGCCGCCAGGCTGGCGTTAAGGCGCCAGCGCCAGCAAAACTGGGCCTCAAGAGGCAGCCGTCGGCCCCCGCCCCCGTCTACGGCCATACCACCCTGAACGCGCCCGATCTCGTCTGATCTCGGAAGCTAAGCAGGGTCGGGCCTGGTTAGTACTTGGATGGGAGACCGCCTGGGAATACCGGGTGCTGTAGGCTTTTTGCCTCCCGCTCCGCCCGCCTTCTCCTTTACTCGCCCGCGGCGGGGGCCGCCGGCTCCGCCCCCGCCGGACCCCGCTGCAGGCCCCACCTCCTCAGGCCCCTCCCACCACGGCGCGCGCCGGCGGGGCGCTCCCCGCCGGCCCGGCCGGCCAGGCGGCCAGAAGGCGGCCCTGGAAGGCAGCCGCACCCCAGACGCTCCCGGCGTGGCTGGCCCGGACCCAGACTCCGCCGCGGGCCCAGTTGCCGTCCTTTCGGCCCGCGAGCCCCTCGA